>NW_012294558.1:0-5718 GCF_000151885.1 Dipodomys ordii | reverse complement strand
GGGACAAAGCGGGAGACAGCGGAGGACACAGCGAGGACACAGCTGGACACAGCGGGGACACAGAGGGGACTCAGCAGAGGACATAGAGGGGAAAAAGCGGGACACCACGGGACACAGTAGGACACAGCGGTACACAGCGGGGACACTGCGGGACACAGCCGGGGGACACAGCGGTGGACAGCGGGGGACAGAGAAGGGACACAGCGGGACACAGAGGGGACACAGCTGGACACAGAAGGGTACACAGCGGGGCACAGAGGACACACAACGGGGACAGAGCTGGACACAGAGGGACACAGAGGGGACAGAGCGTGACACAGCAGAACACAGCGGGACACAACAGGGGACTCAGCGGGACACAGCGGGGGACACAGGGAGGACACAGCTGGACACTGAGGGAGACAGAGCAAGGACACAGCCGGACACAGTGAAACACAGCGTGACACAGTGGGGACACAGCAGGGGACACAGCGGGACACAGCGGGGGACACAGAGGGACACAGCGGGGTACACAGCAGGGACAAAGCGGGACACAGCGGGGGACACAGTGAGGACAAAGCGGGACACAGTGGTGACAAACGGGACACAGCTGGGGACACTGCGGGACACAGCGGGACACAGCGGGGACACAGCAAGGACACAGCGGGTGACACAGTGGGACACATCCGGACACAGCCGGGGACACAGCGGGACACAGCGAGAGACACAGCGGGGGACACAGCGGGACACAGCGGGGAACAAAGAGAGGACACAGCGGGACCCAGCGGGACACAACGTCGATAGAGCAGGGACACAGCGGAACACAGCGGTGACACAACGGGACTCAGCAGGGGACACTGCGGGACAGAGAGGGACCCAGCGGGAACACAGCAAGGACACAGCGGGGGACACATCGGGACACAGCGGGGGACACAGCGAGGGACACAGCGGGGGACACAGCAGGACACAGTGGGGAACACAGAGAGAGGCACAGCAGGACCCAGCGGGACACAGCATCGATACAGCAGAGACACAGCGTTACACAGCGGGGTACACAGCTGTTGACACAACGGGACACAGTGGGGGACACAGCGGGGCACAGCGGGACACAGCGGGGCACAGCAGGGAAAAAAAGGGAGACACAGTGGGGAACAGAGCAGGACACAGCGGGGGACACAGAGAGGACACAGTGGGGACACAGCGAGACTCAGCCGAGGACACAGCGGTGGACAAAGCGGGACACCACGGGACACAGTGGGACACATCGGGACACAACGTGGTCACTGCGGGACACAGTGGGGGACTAAGCGGGACAGAGCGGGACACAGGGGGGACGCAGCGGGACACAGGGGGACACAGCGGGACACGGTGGGGGACACAGCGGGACACAGAGGGGGACATAGCGAGGACACAGCGGGACACAGCGGGACACAGCAGGGGACACAGCGAGGACACAGTGGGGGACACAGTGGGGGAAACAGCTGGACACAGCGGGGAACACAGCGAGGACACAGCGGGACACAGCGGGGGACACAGGGAGGACACAGCGGGACACAGCGGGGGACACAGCGAGGACACAGTGGGACACAGCGGCGACACAGAGGGTACTCAGCGGGAACAAATTGTGGGACAAAGTGGGACACCATGGGACACAGTGTTACACAGCGGGACACAGCGGCGACAATGCGGGACACAGCAGGACAAAGCGGGGGACACAGCGGGCCACAGCGGGCCACAGCGGGCCACACAGCGGGGGACAGTAGAGACAGAGAGTGACCACAGCGAGACACAGCGGTGACACAGCTGGACACAGAGGGGTACACAGTGGGACACAGCGGGCACACAGCGGGGACACAGCGGGACACAGCGGGACACAGCAGGGACACAATGGGACACAGTGGGACAAAGCGGGAGACACAGTGGGACACAGCAGGCACACAGTGGGGACACAGAGGGACACAGCGGGGACAGAGCGGGACATAGCCGGACACAGCGCGACTCAGCGAGGGACACAGCGGGACACAGTGGTGGACCCAGAGAGGACACAGCGGGACACACCGGGGAACACAGCGAGGACACAGCGGGGGACACAGCGGGGGACACAGCGGGACCCAGCGGGGAACAGATCGAGGACACAGCGGGACACAGCGGGACACAGAGTCGATACAGCGGGGACACAGCGTTACAAGGCGTGGTACATAGCTGTGGACACAACGGGACACAGTGGGGGCACAGCCGGACTCAGCGGGACACAGTGGGACACAGCAGGGACAAAGCGTGAGACACAGTGGGGGACAGAGACAGAGACAGCAGGGGACACAGCGAGGAAACAGCGGGACACAGCGGTGAACCAGCGGGGACTCAGCGGGGGACACAGCGGGGGACACAGCAAGGACAGAGCGGGACACAGTGGGGGACACAGCAGGACATAGCGGGGGACACAGCGGGGGAAACAGCGGGACACAGCGGGACACAGCGGAGACACCACGAGACACAGTATGAAACAGTGGGACACAGCGGGACACTGCGGGGACACAGCAGGACAAAGCGGGGAACACAGCGGGACACAGCGGGGCAAAGCGGGGGAAACAGCGGGACACAGCGGAGACAGAGACGGGCCACAGCGGGACACAGCGGTGACACAGCTGGACACAACGGGGTACACAGCGGGACACAGCGGGCACACAGAGGGGACACAGCGGGACACAGCGGGACACAGCGGGGACACAGCGGAACACAGCGGGGACACTGCGGGAACATAGCAGGACACAGCAGGGTACACAGCGGGACACAGCTGGGGACACAGCAGGGACACAGCGGGACACAGCGGTGGACACAGCGAGGACACAGCGGGACACAGCTGGGACACTGAGGGAACATAGAGGGACACAGCGGGTACACAGCGGGACACAGCGGGGGACACAGAGTGGTACACAGCGGGACACAGCTGGAAACATAGCGAGGTCACAGCAGGGAAAAAGCGGGACAACACGGGACACAGTGTGACACAGCGGGACAGAACGGTGACACAGCAGGGGCAAAGCGGGACAAAGCAGGGACACAGCGAGACACAGCGGGACACCGCGGGGGACACAGCGGGGGACAGCAGGGGACAGGGGACACAGCGGGACACAGCGGGGACACAGCTGGACACAGCGGGGTACACAGAGGGACACAGCGGGCACACACTGGGGACACAGCGGGACACAGCGGAACTCAGCGGGAGACACAGCAGTACACAGCGGGACACAGTGGGACACACCGGGGACACAGCAGGGACACAGTGGGGGACAAAGCGGGACAGAGCGGGTCAGAGCGGGGGACACAGCGGGACACAGCGGGAGACACAGAGGGGTACACAGCGGGACACATCGGGGAACACAGCGAGGACACAGCGGAACACAGCGGGACACAGCGTCGATACAGTGGGGACAGAGCGGGTCACAGCAAGGACACAGCGGGACACAGCGGGGGACACAGTGGGACACAGCGGGGACACAGCGGGGACTCAGCGGGGGACACAGCGGGACACAGCGGGGGACACAGCGAGACACGGCGGGGACAAAGCTGGTCACAGCGGGATGCACAGAGGGACACAGCAGGGACACAGCGGGGAAACAGCGTGACACAAAAGGACACAGCGAGGCACAGCGGGGGACACAGCGAGGACACAGCTGCACACAGTGGGGAACACAGCAAGGACAGAACGGGACACAGCGGGACACAGCGGGGGACACAGGAAGGACACAGCGGTACACAGAGGGGGACAGAGCGAGGACACATTGGGACACAGCGGGACTCAGCGGGGGACACAGCAGTACACAGCGGGACACAGAGGGACACAGCGGGGACACAGCAGGGACACAGCGGGGGACACAGCGGGACACAGCGGGGAGACACAGAGGGGTACACAGCGGGACACAGCGGGGAAAAAAGTGAGGCCACAGCAGAACACAGCGTGGGACACAGCGAGGACACAGCGGGACACAGCGGGACACAGCGGGGACAAAGCAGTAGACACAGCGGGACACAGTGGCGGACACAGCGGGACACAGCGTGGGACACAGGGAGGACACAGCGGGACCCAGCGGGACCCAGCGTCGATACTGCTGGGACACAGCGGGACACAGCGAGGTACACAGCTGGGGACACAACGGGACACAGCAGGGAACACAGGGAGGACATAGCGAGAACCAGCGGGACCCAGCGTCGTTACACCGGGGACACAGCGGAACACACCGGGGTCCATAGCTGGGGACACAACGGGACACTGCGGGGGACACAGAGAGGACAAAGCGGGAAAGAGCGGTACACAGTGGGGACACTGCGGGAACATAGTGGGACACAGCGGGGTACACAGCGGGACACAGCGGTGACACAGAGGGGACTCAGCGGGACAAAGTGGGGGACACAGCGGCACACAGCGGGACACAGCGGGGGACACAGCAGGGGACAGCGGAGACAGAGAGTGGCGAAAGCGAGACACAGCGGTGATACAGCTGGACACAACGGAGTACACAGCGGGACACAGCGGGCACACAGCGGGACACAGCAGGGACCGAGCTGGACATAGCGGGACACAGCGAAACACAGCGTGGGACACAGCGGGACACAGCGGGGGACCCAGCGAGGACACAGCGGGACACAGCGGGGGACTCAGCTGGGGACACAGAGGGACACAGCGGGGAACACAGCGCGGACACAACGGCACCCAGCAGGACACAGAGTCGATACAGCGGGGACACAGGGTTACACAGCGTGATACCCAGCTGTGGACACAACGGGACAGAGTGGGGGCACAGCGAGACACAGCGGGACACAGCGAGGACACAGAGGGAAACATTGGTGACACAGCGGGGAAAACAGCAGGACACAGCAGCGGACACAGCGGGGGACACAGCGCGACACAGCAAGACATAGCATGGACACAGCAGTAGACACATCGGGACATAGCGGGGGACACAGCTGGGGACACAACGGGACACAGCGGTGGACACAGCGAGGACACAGCAGGACCCACCGGGACCCAGCGGGGGACACAGCGAGGACACAGCAGGACACAGCGGGGGACACAGCGAGGACACAGCGGGGGACACAGCGGGACACAGCGGGGAACACAGCGAGGACACAGCGGGATCCAGCGGGACACAGCGTCGATACAGCGGGCACACAGCGTTACACAGCATAGTACTCAGCTGTGGACACAACGGGACACAGTGGGGGCACAGCCGGACACAGCGGGACACAGTGGGACACAGCGTTGACAAAGCATGAGACACAGCGAGGGACAGAGCGGGAGACAGCGGGGGACACAGCGAGGACACAGCGGGACACAGCGGTGAAACAGCAGGGACTCAGCGGGGGACACAGCGGGAGACAAAGAGGGACACCACGGAACACAGCGGGACACAGCGGGAAACAGCAGTGACCCTGCGGGGACATGGTGGGACACAGCGGGTACAAAGCGGGACACAGAGGAGGACAGAGCGGGACACAGTGGGGGACAGAGCGTGGGACACAGCGAGACACAGCGGGGACAAAGCTGGACACAGCGGGGTACACAGAGGGACACAGCGGGGACGCAGCGGGGAAACAGCGTGACACAGCAGGACACAGTGGGACACAGCGGGGGACACAGCGAGGACACAGCGGCACAAAGCCTGGGACACAGCAAGGACACAGTGGACACAGCGGGGGACACAGTGGGACATAGCGGGGGACACAGCGGGGGACACAGCG
>NW_012294557.1:0-5718 GCF_000151885.1 Dipodomys ordii | reverse complement strand
TAGGAGAATAAGAAGGAAAAGCAGAAGAAGGAGAAGCAGAAGCAGAAGAAGATGCAGAAGGAGAAGCAGAAGAAGCAGAAGCAGAACGAGAAGCAGGAAAAGCAGAAGAAGCAGAAGCAAAAGAAGGAGAAGGAGAAGGAGAGGCAGAAGAAGAAGCATAAGGAGAAGCACAAGCAGAAGGAGATGCAGAAGGAGAAGCAGAAGCAGGAGAAGCAGAAGAAGCAGAATATGAAGGAGAAGCAGAAGTTGGAGAAGGAGAAGGAGGAGAAGCAGAAGCAGAAGCGGAATGAGAAGCAGAAAGAGAAGCAGGAGAAGCACAAGAAGCAGAAGCAGGAGAAGCCGAAAGAGAAGAAGCAGAAGAAGCAGAATCAGAAGCAGAATTAGAAGCAGAAGCAGAACGAGAAGCAGCAGAAGAAGTAGAACCAGAAATTCAGGCAGGACAAACAGAAGAAGTAGAAGCAGAAGGAGAAGCAAAAAGAGAAGCAGTAGGAGAAGTAGAAGAAGCAGCAGAAGGAGAAGCAGCAGAAGAAGCATAAAAACAAGCAGGAGAAGCAGAAGCAGAAAGAGAAGTAGAAGCAGAAGAAGCAGAAGCAGAAGAAGAAGCAGTAGAAGCACAAGAAGCAGAAGCAGGAGAAGCAGAAGCAGAAGATAAAGAAGAAGCATAAGAAGCAGAAGCAGAGGGAGAAACAGAAGAAGGAGAAAGTCAGCAGAATGTGAAGCAGAAGGAGATGCAGAAGCAGAAAGAGAAGCAGAAACAGAAGGAGAAGAAGACGGAGAAGTTGGAGAATCAGAAGAAGCAGAAGCAGAAGCAGAAAGAGAAGAAGAAGGAGAAGGAGAAGCAGAAGGAGAAGGACAAGCAGGAGAAGCAGATAAAGCAGAAGCGGGAGGAGCAGAAGAAGAAGAAACAGAAGAAAGAGAAGGAGCAGAAGGAGAAGCAGAAGCAGAAGGAGAAGCAAAAGAGAAGCAGAAGAAGCAGTAGCAGGAGAAGCAGAAGCAGAAGAAACAGAAGAAGCCCAAGAAGCAGAAGGAGAACCTGAAGCAGAAGGAGAATCAGAAGCAGCAGAAGCTGGAAAAGTAGAAGCAGAAGAAACAGAACAAGCAGAAGAAGCAGAAGAAGAACGAGAAGCAGAAGAAGAACAAGGAGAAAGAGAAGGATTAGGAGTAGGAGAAACAGAAGGATAAGCAGAAGCAGAAAGAGAAGGAGAATGAGAAGGAGAAGCAGAAGAAGCATAAGAAGCAGAAGCAGGAGAAGCAGAAGCAGAATGAAAAGCAGAAGAAGGAGAAATTGAAACAGAAGATGCAGAAGAAGAAGCAGAAGCAGTAGTAGAAGCAGAAGAAGGAGAAGCAGAAGGAGAAGCATAAAGAGAAACAGAAGGAGAAGCAGGAGAAGCAGAAGAAGCAGAATTTGGAGAAGAAGAAGGAGAACCAGAAGGAGAAGCAGAAGCAGAAAGAGAAGCAAAATCAGAATGAGAAGCAGAAGGAGAAGCAGAAGAAACAGAAGAAGCAGAATCAGTAGCAGAAGAAGTTGAAGATGCAGAACCAGAAAGAGAAGCAGAAGGAATAGCAGAAGAACGAGAAGGAGAAATAGAAGGAAAAGCAGAAGGAGAAGCAGGAAAAGCAGAACAAACAGAAGCAGACGGAGAAGCAGAAGAAGGAGAAGGAGAAGCCGGAGCAGTAGAAGAAGCAGAAGGAAAAGCACAAGCAGAAGGAGATGCAGAAGGAGAAGCAGGAAATGCAGAAGACGCAGAAGCAGAAGGAAAAGAAGAAGCAGAAGAATCAGAATCAGAAGAAGCAGAAGCAGAAATAGAAAGAGAAGCCGACGAAGAGAAGCAGAACGAGAAGCAGGAGAAGCAGAAGAAGCACAAGCGGGAGAAGCAGAAGAAGAAGAAACAGAAGAAGGAGAAGGAGCAGAAGCAGAAGGAGAAGCAGAAAGAGAAGCAGGAAAAGCAGGAGAAGCAGAAGCAGGAGAAGCTGAAGGAGAAGAAACAGGAGAAGGACAAGAAGCAGAAAGAGAAGCAGTAAAAGCAGAAGAGGCAGGAAAAGCAGAAGCAGAAGAAAGAGAAGAAGAAGAAGCAGCAGCAGCAGCATAAGGAGAACCATAAGGAGAAGTATAAGGAGAAGCAGTAGAAGCAGAAGAAGCAGAAGCAGGAGAAGCTGAAGCAGAAGAAAAAGATTAAGCAAAAGAAGCAGAAGCAGAAGCAGTGAGAGAAGCAGAAGAAGGAGAAGGAGAAGGAGCAGCAGAAGGAGAAGCAGAAGCAGAAAGAGAAGCAGAAACAGAAGGAGAACAAGAAGGAGAAGCAGGAGAATCAGAAGAAGCAGAAAGAGAAGGAGAAGAAGGAGAAGCAGAAGTAGAATCAGAAGAAACAGAAGAAGAAGAATCACAAGAAACAGAAGCAAAAGAAACAGAAGAAGGAGAAGAGTAGAAGCAGAAGGAGAAGCAGAAGCAGGAGAAGCAGAAAGAGAAGCAGGAGAACCAGAAGAAGCAGGAGAAGCAGAAGCAGAAGAAACAGGAGAAGCCGAAGAAGCAGAAGCAGAATCTGAAGCAGAAGGAGAAACAGAAGAAGCACAATCTGAAGCAGAAGCAGAAGAAAAAGAAATAGTAGAATAAGCAGAAGCAGAAGCATCAGGACAAGTAGAGGAACAAGAAGGAGAAGGCGAAAGAGAAGGATTAGGAGTAGGAGAAGCAAAAGGATAAGCAGAAGCAGAAAGAGACGCAGAAGGAGAAGCAGCACGAGAAGGAGGAGTAGCAGGAGAAGAAGAAGCAGGAGAAGCAGAAGAAACAGAAGGCGCAGAGGCAGAATGTGAAGCAGAAGGAGAAATTGAAGCAGAAGCAGAAGCAGAAGGAGAAGCAGATGCAGAAGAAGAAGCAGAAGAAGGAGAAGGACAGGGAGGAGGAGAAAGAGAAGCAGAAAGAGAAGCAGAACGAGAAGCAGGAGAAGCAGAAGCTGGAGAAGCCGAAGCAGAAGAAACAGAAGAAGGGGAAGAAGCAGAAGCAGAAGGAGAAGCAGAAACAAAAAGAAAAGCAGAAATAGAAGCAGGAGCAGCAGAAGAAGTAGCAGCAGGAGAAGCAGAAGCAGAAGAAGCCGAAGAAGCAGAAGCAGAACCTGAAGCATAAGGAGATACAGGAGAAGCAGAAGAAGCAGAATCTGGAGAAGAAGAAGGAGAACCAGAAGGAGAAGCAGAAGCAGAAAGAGAAGCGAAAGCAGAAGGAGAAGCAGAAGAAACAGAAGAAGCAGAATCAGTAGCAGAAGAAGCTGAAGATGCAGAACCAGAAAGAGAAGCAGAAGGAATAGCAGAAGAACGAGAAAGAGAAATAGAAGGAGAAGCAAAAGGAGAAGTAGGAGAAGCAGAAGAAGAAGAAGCAGGAGAAGCAGAAACAGAAGAAACAGAAGGAGAAGAGCAGAAGCAGAATGAGAAGCAGAAGGAGAAGCAGAAGAAGCAGAAGCTGAAGCAGAAGAAGAAGAAACAGAAAAAGCAGAAGAAGCAGAAGAAGAAGCAGCAGGAGAAGCAGAAGAAGAAGAAGGAGAAGGAGAAAGAGAAGGATAAGGAGTAGGAGAAACAGAAGGATAAGCAGAAGCAGAAAGAGAAGGAGAATGAGAAGGAGAAGCAGGAGAAGCAGAAGAAGCAGAAGCAGGAGAAGCAGAAGCAGAAGAAACATAGGAAGGAGAAGAAGTAGAAGGAGAAGCAGAAATAGAAGAAAAAGCAGAAAGAGACGCAGGAGAAGCAAAAGAAGCAGCAGCAGCAGAAGGAGAAGCAGAAGAATCCGAAGAAGCAGAAGCAGAACTTGAAGCAGAAGGAGAAGCAGGAGAAGCAGAAGAAGCAGAATTGGAGAAGCAGAAGGAGATGCAGAAGCAGAAAGAGAAGCAAAAGCAGAAGGAGAAGCAGAAGGGGGAAGCAGAAGAAACAGAAGAAGCAGAGGCAGTAGCAGAAGAAGCAGAAGATGCAGAAGCAGAAGGAGAAGCAGAAGGAAAAGCAGAAGAACGAGTAGGAGAAGGAGTAGGAGAAACAGAAGGAGAAGCAGAAAGAGAAGCAGAAGAAGGAGCAGGAGTAGGAAAAGCAGCAGGAGAAGCAGAAAGAGCAGCAGAAGGAGAAGCAGAAGCAGAAGCAGAAGTAGAAGCAGAAGAAGGAGAAGCAGAAGGAGAAGCATAAAGAGAAACAGAAGGAGAAGCAGGAGAAGCAGAAGCAGGAGAAGCAGAATCAAAAGAAATAGAAGAAGGATAAGAATCAGAAGCAGAAAGAGAAGCAGAAACAGAAGGAGAAGCAGAAATAGAAGCAGAAGAAGCTGAAGAAGCAGAAGCAGAGCCTCAAGCTTAAGGAGAAGCAGGAGAAGCAGAAGAAGCAGAATCTGGAGAAGAAGGAGAACCAGAAGGGGAAGCAGAAGCAGAAAGAGAAGCAAAAGCAGAAGGAGAAGCAGAAAGAGAAGCAGAAGAAACAGAAGAAGCAGAAGCAGTAGCAGAAGAAGCTGAAGATGCAGAAGCAGATAGAGAAGCAGAAGGAATACAGAATAACGACAAGGAGAAATAGAAGGAGAAGAAGACTCAGAAGCAGAAGGAGAAGCAGGAAAAACAGAAGAAGCAGAAACAGACGGAGAAGCAGAAGAAGGAGAAGCAGAAGCAGAAGAAGAAGCAGAAGGAAAAGCACAAGCAGAAGGAGATGCAGAAGGAGTAGCAGGAGAATCAGAAGAAGCAGAAGGAGAAGTAGAAAGAGAAGCCGACGAAGAGAAGCAGAACGAGAAGCAGGAGAAGCAGAAGAAGCAGAGCGGGAGAAGCAGAAGAAGAAGAAATAGAAGGAGCAGAAGCAGAAGGAGGAGCAGAAGCAGAAGGAGAAGCAGAAAGAGAAGCAGGAAAAGCAGAAGAAGCAGAAGCAGGAGAAGCAGAAGCAGAAGAAACAGGAGAAGGACAAGAAACAGAAGCAGAAGGAGAAGCAGAAACAGAAGGAGAAACAGAGAGAAGGAGGGGAAGCAGAAGAACAGAAGCAGGAGAACCAGAAGCATAAGAATCCGAAGAAGCAGAAGCAGAACCTGAAGCAGAAGGAGAAGCAGGAGAAGCAGAAGAAGCAGAATCTGTAGAAGCAGAATGAGAAGCTGAAGGAGAAGCAGAAGCAGAAAGAGAATCAAAAGGAGAAGGAGAAGCGGAAGAAACAGAAGAAGCAGAAGCAGTAGCAGTTGCAGCAGAAGCAGAAGGAGAAGCAAAAGTAAAAGCAGAAGAACGAGAAGGAGAAACAGAAGGAGTAGCAGAAGGAGAAGCAGAAGAAGCAGAAGGAGAAGCAGAAGGAGAAACAGAAGCAGAAGAAGCAGCAGAAGAAGAAGCAGGAGCAGAAGTAGATGCAGAAGGAGAAGCAGGAGAAGCAGAAGAAGCAGAAGCAGAAGTAGAAGGAGATGTAGGAGAAGGAGAAGGAAGAGCCGCAGAAGCAATAGGAGAAGCAGAAGAAGAAGCAGAAGCAGAATGAGAACCAGAAAGAGAAGCAGTAGAAGAAGAAGAAGCAGGAAAAGCAGAAGCAGCAGAAAGAGAAGAAGAAGATGAAGAAGAAGACGATGAAGAAGATGATGAAGATGATGATGACGATGATGATGATGTGATGATGATGGAGAAGGAGAAGCAGTAGAAGCAGAAGAAGCAGAAGCAGGAGAAGCAGAGCAGGAGAAGCAGATGCAGATGAAAAAGAGTAAGCATAGATGCAGATCAGAGGGAGAAGCAGATGAGGAGAAGCAGATGCAGA
>NW_012294556.1:0-5719 GCF_000151885.1 Dipodomys ordii | reverse complement strand
AGAAGAAGAAGGAGAAAGAGCAGCAGAAGGTGAAGCAGAAGGAGATGCAGAAGCAGAAAGAGAAGCAGAAACAGAAGGGGAAGAAGAAGGATTTAGTTGGAGAATCAGAAGAAGCAGAAGCAGAAGCAGAAAGAGAAGGAGAAGAAGGAGAAGGAGAAGCAGAAGGAGAAGGACAAGCAGGAGAAGCAGAAGAAGCAGAAGCGGGAGAAGCAGAAGAAGAAGAAACAGAAGAAAGAGAAGGAGCAGAAGGAGAAGCAGAAGCAGAAGGAGAAGCAGAAAGAGAAGCAGAAGAAGCAGTAGCAGGAGAAGCAGAAGCAGAAGAAACAAAAGAAGCCCAAGAAGCAGAAGGAGAACTTGAAGCAGAAGGACAAGCAGAAGCAGCAGAGGCTGGAAAAACAGAAGCAGAAGAAACAGAACAAGGAGAAGAAGCAGAAGCAGAACGAGAAGCAGAAGAAGAAGAAGGAGAAAGAGAAGGATTAGGAGTAGGAGGAGCAGAAGGAGAATCAGAAGCAGAAAGAGAAGCAGAAGGAGAAGCAGAAGGAGAAACAGAAGAAGCTGAAGTAGGAGAAGCAGAAGCAGAATGAGAATGAGAAGCACAAGAAGGAGAAATTGAAGGAGAAGGAGAATGAGACGGAGAAGCACAAGGAGAAATAGGAGAAGCACAAGAAGAAGCAGGAGAAGCAGAAGCAGAAGAAACAGAAGAAGGAGAAGAGCAGAAGCAGAAGCAGACGGAGAAGCAGAAGCAAAAGGAGAAGCAGAAGAAACAGAAGCTGAAGCAGAAGAAGAAACAGAAAAAGCAGAAGAAGCAGAAGAAGAAGCAGCAGGAGAAGCAGAAGAAAAGAAGGAGAAGGAGAAAGAGAAGGATTAGGAGTAGGAGAAACAGAAGGATAAGCAGAAGCAGAAAGAGAAGGAGAATGAGAAGGAGAAGCAGGAGAAGTAGAAGAAGCAGAAACAGGAGAAGCAGAAGCAGAATGAAAAGCAGAAGAAGGAGCAATTGAAACAGAAGAAGATGCAGAAGGAGAAGCAGGAGCAGTAGTAGAAGCAGAAGAAGGAGAAGCAGAAGGAGAAGCATAAAGAGAAACAGAAGGAGAAGCAGGAGAAGCAGAAGCAGGAGAAACAGAATCAGAAGAAATAGAAGAAGGAGAAGAAGCAGGAGCAGAAAGAGAAGCAGAAACAGAAGGAGAAGCAGAAATAGAAGCAGAAGAAGCCGAAGAAGCAAAAGCAGAACCTAAAGCAGAAGGAGAAGCAGGAGAAGCAGAAGAAGCAGAATCTGGAGAAGAAGAAGGAGAACCAGAAGGAGAAGCAGAAGCGGAAAGAGTAGCAAAAGCAGAAGAAGCAGAAGGAGAAGCAGAAGAAACAGAAGAAGCAGAATCATTAGCAGAAGAAGCTGAAGATGCAGAACCAGAAAGAGAAGCAGAAGCAATAGCAGAAGAACGAGAAGGAGAAATAGAAGAAAAGCAGAAGGAGAAGCAGAAAAGCAGAAGAAACAGAAGCAGACTGAGAAGAAGGAGAAGCCGAAGCAGAAGAAGAAGCAGAAGGAAAAGCACAAGCAGAAGGAGATGCAGAAGGAGAAGCAGGAGATGCAGAAGAAGCAGAAGCAGAAGGAGAAGAAGAAGGAGAAGAAGCAGAATCAGAAGAAGCAGAAGGAGAAGTAGAAAGAGAAGCCGATGAAGAGAAGCAGAACGAGAAGCAGGAGAAGCAGAAGAAGCAGAGCGTGAGAAGCAGAAGCAAAAGAAACAGAAGAAATAGAAGGAGCAGAAGCAGAAGGAGAAGCAGAAGCAGAAGGAGAAGCAGAAAGAGAAGCAGGAGAAGCAGAAGAAGCAGGAGAAGCAGAAGCAGAAGAAACAGGAGAAGCCGAAGAAGCAGAAGCAGAATCTGAAGCAGAAGGAGAAACAGAAGAAGCACAATCTGAAGCAGAAGCAGAAGAAACAGAAATAGTAGAATAAGCAGAAGCAGAAGCAGCAGGAGAAGCAGAAGAAGAAGATGGAGAAGGCGAAAGAGGAAGATTAGGAGTAGGAGAAGCAAAAGGATAAGCAGAAGCAGAAAGAGACGCAGAAGGAGAAGCAGCAAGAGAAGCAGGAGAAGCAGAAGAAACAGAAGGCGCAGAAGCAGAATGAGAAGCAGAAGGAGAAATTGAAGCAGAAGCAGAAGCAGAAGGAGAAACAGAAGCAGAAGGAGAAGCAGAAGGAGAAGGAGAAGAAGAAGCAGAAAGAGAAGCCGAACGAGAAGCAGGAGAAGCAGAAGCAGGAGAAGCAGAAACAGAAGAAACAGAAGAAGTAGAAGAAACAGAAGGAGAAGCAGAAACAGAAGGAAAATCAGAAAGAGAAGCAGGAGAAGCAGAAGGAGCAGCAGCAGGAGAAGCAGAAGCAGAAGAAGCAGAAGCAGAACCTGAAGCAGAAGGAGAAGCAGGAGAAGCAGAATCTGGAGAAGCAGAAGGAGAAGCAGAAGCAGAAAGAGAAGCAAAAGCAGAAGGAGAAGCAGAAGGGGAAGCAGAAGAAACAGAAGAAGCAGAGGCAGTAGCAGAAGAAGCAGAAGCAGAAGGAGAAGCAGAAGGAAAAGCAGAAGAACGAGAAGGTGAAGGAGAAGGAGAAACAGAAGGAGAAGCAGAAAGAGAAGCAGAAGAAGGAGCAGGAGAAGGAAAAGCAGCAGGAGAAGCAGAACGAGCAGCAGAAGGAGGAGCAGGAGATGCAGAAACAGGAGAAGCATAAGCAGAACAAACAGGAGAAGGACAAGAAGCAGAAGCAGAAGGAGAAGCAGATACAGAAGGAGAAGCAGAAAGAGAAGGAGGGGAAGCAGAAGAAGCTGAAGCAGGAGAAGCAGAAGCATAAGAATCCGAAGAGGCAGAAGGAGAACCTGAAGCAGAAGGAGAAGCAGGAGAAGCAGAAGAAGCAGAATCTGGATAAGCAGAAGGAGAAGCAGAAGGAGAAGCAGAAGCAGAAAGAGAATCAAAAGCAGAAGGAGAAGCAGAAGAAACAGAAGAAGTAGAAGCCGTAGCAGTTGTAGCAGAAGCAGAAGGAAAAGCAGAAGAACAAGAAGGAGAAGGGAAACAGAAGGAGAAGCAGTAGGAGAATAAGAAGGAGAAGCAGAAGAAGGAGTAGGAGAAGCAGAAGCAGAAGAAGATGCAGAAGGAGAAGCAGAAGAATCAGAAGCAGAAGGAGAAGCAGGAAAAGCAGAAGAAGCAGAAGCAAAAGGAGAAGCAAAAGAAGGAGAAGGAGAAGCAGAGGCAGAAGGAGAAGCATAAGGACAAGCACAAGCAGAAGGAGATGCAGAAGGAGAAGCAGAAGAAGCAGAAGATGAAGGAGAAGCAGAAGTAGGAGAAGGAGAAGGAGGAGAAGCAGAAGCAGAAGGAGAAGCAGAAGCGGAATGAGAAGCAGAAAGAGAAGCAGGAGAAGCACAAGAAGCAGAAGCAGGAGAAGACGAAAGAGAAGAAGCAGAAGAAGCAGAATCAGAAGCAGAAGTAGAAGCAGAAGCAGAAGGAGAAGCAGCAGAAGAAGTAGAACCAGAAATTCAGGCAGGAGAAACAGAAGAAGCAGAAGCAGAAGCAGAAGGAGAAGCAAAAAGAGAAGCAGTAGGAGAAGTAGAAGAAGCAGCAGAAGGAGAAGCAGCAGAAGAAGCAGAAAAACAAGCAGGAGAAGCAGAAGCAGAAAGAGAAGTAGAAGCAGAAGAAACAGAAGCAGAAGAAGAAGCAGTAGAAGCACAAGAAGCAGAAGCAGGAGAAGCAGAAGCAGAAGATAAAGAAGAAGCATAAGAAGCAGAAGCAGAGGGAGAAACAGAAGAAGGAGAAAGAGCAGAAGAAGGTGAAGCAGAAGGAGATGCAGAAGCAGAAAGAGAAGCAGAAACAGAAGGAGAAGAAGAAGGAGAAGTAGGAAAATCAGAAGAAGCAGAAGCAGAAGCAGAAAGAGAAGGAGAAGAAGCAGAAGGAGAAGCAAAAGGAGAAGGACAAGCAGGAGAAGCAGAAGAAGCAGAAGCGGGAGGAGCAGAAGAAGAAGAAGAAGAAGAAGAAACAGAAGAAAGAGAAGGAGCAGATGGAGAAGCAGAAGCAGAAGGAGAAGCAAAAGAGAAGCAGAAGAAGCAGAAGAAGCAGTAGCAGGAGAAGCAGAAGCAGAAGAAACAGAAGAAGTCCAAGAAGCAGAAGGAGAACCTGAAGCAGAAGGAGAAGCAGAAGCAGCAGAAGCTGGAAATGTAGAAGCAGAAGAAACCGAACAAGCAGAAGAAGCAGAAGAAGAACGAGAAGCAGAAGAAGAACAAGGAGAAAGAGAAGGATTAGGAGTAGGAGAAACAGAAGGATAAGCAGAAGCAGAAAGAGAAGGAGAATGAGAAGGAGAAGCAGAAGAAGCAGAAGCAGGAGAAGCAGAAGCAGAATGAAAAGCAGAAGAAGGAGAAATTGAAACAGAAGATGCAGAAGAAGAAGCAGAAGCAGTAGTAGAAGCAGAAGAAGGAGAAGCAGAATGAGAAGCATAAAGAGAAACAGAAGGAGAAGCAGGAGAAGCAGAAGCAGGAGAAGCAGAATCAGAAGAAATAGAAGAAGGAGAAGAAGCAGAAGCAGAAAGAGAAGCAGAAACAGAAGGAGAAGCAAAAATAGAAGCAGAAGAAGCCGAAGAAGCAAAAGCAGAACCTAAAGCAGAAGGAGAAGCAGGAGAAGCAGAAGAAGCAGAATCTGGAGAAGAAGAAGGAGAACCAGAAGGAGAAGCAGAAGCAGAAAGAGAAGCAAAAGCAGAAGGAGAAGCAGAAGAAGAGAAGAAGCAGAATCAGTAGCAGAAGAAGCTGAAGATGCAGAACCAGAAAGAGAAGCAGAAGGAATAGCAGAAGAACGAGAAGGAGAAACAGAAGGAGAAGCAGAAGAAGCAGGAAAAGCAGAAGAAACAGAAGCAGACGGAGAAGCAGAAGAAGGAGAAGGAGAAGCCGGAGCAGAAGAAGAAGCAGAAGGAAAAGCACAAGCAGAAGGAGATGCAGAAGGAGAAGCAGGAAATGCAGAAGACGCAGAAGCAGAAGGAGAAGAAGGAGAAGAATCAGAATCAGAAGAAGCAGAAGCAGAAATAGAAAGAGAAGCCGACGAAGAGAAGCAGAACGAGAAGCAGGAGAAGCAGAAGAAGCACAAGCGGGAGAAGCAGAAGAAGAAGAAACAGAAGAAGGAGAAGGAGCATAAGCAGAAGGAGAAGCAGAAAGAGAAGCAGGAAAAGCAGAAGAAGCAGAAGCAGGAGAAGCAGAAGGAGAAGAAACAGGAGAAGGACAAGAAGCAGAAAGAGAAGCAGTAGAAGCAGGAAAAGCAGAAGCAGAAGAAAGAGAAGAAGAAGAAGACGAAGAAGAAGAAGAAGAAGCAGCAGCATAAGGAGAAGCATAAGGAGAAGCATAAGGAGAAGTATAAGGAGAAGCAGTAGAAGGAGAAGAAGCAGAAGCAGGAGAAGCTGAAGCAGAAGAAAAAGAATAAGCAAAAGAAGCAGAAGCAGAAGCAGTGAGAGAAGCAGAAGAAGGAGAAGGAGAAGTAGCAGCAGAAGGAGAAGCAGAAGCAGAAAGAGAAGCAGAAACAGAAGGAGAACAAGAAGGAGAAGCAGGAGATTCAGAAGAAGCAGAAAGAGAAGGAGAAGAAGGAGAAGCAGAAGTAGAGTCAGAAGAAACAGAAGAAGAAGAAGCAGAAGAAACAGAAGCAAAAGAAACAGAAGAAGGAGAAGAGCAGAAGCAGAAGGAGAAGCAGAAGCAGAAGGAGAAGCAGAAGAGAAGC
>NW_012294555.1:0-5720 GCF_000151885.1 Dipodomys ordii | reverse complement strand
CCGCTGTGTCCCAATGTGTCCACGCTGTGTCCCGCGCTGGGTCCCGCTGGGTCCCCCATGTTTCCCCCGCTGTGTCCCGCTGTGTCCGGCTGTGTCCCCCGCTGTGTCCCCCGCAGTGTCAGCGCTTTGTCCCGCTGTGTCCTCGCTGTGTCCCCCGCTGTCTCCAGCTCTGTACCCCGCTGTGTCTCAAGGTTTGTCCCCGCTGTGTCCCACTGTGTCCCGCTGTGTCCCGCTGTGCCCCCACTGTGTCCCGTTGTGTTCACAGCTGTGTACCACGCTGTGTAACGCTGTGTCCCCGCTGTATCGACGCTGTGTACCATTGGGTCCCGCTGTGTCCTCGCTGTGTTCCGCGCTGGGTCCCGCTGTGTCCCCCCTTGTCGCGCTGTGTCCCACTGTTTCCCGCTGTGTCCCCCGCTGTGTCCCCCGCTGTGTCCCCCGCTGTGTCCCTATGTGTCCCACGCTTTGTCCCCCTGTGTCCCCGCAGTTTCCCTGCTGTGTCCCGCTGTTTCCCACTGTGTTCTGTGGTGTCCCGCTTTGTCCCCCGCTGTGTCCCCCGGTGAGTCTCCGCTGTGTCCCCGCTTTGTCCCGCTGAGTCCTCCATGTGTTCCCCGCTGTGTCCTGCTGTGTCCGGCTGTGTCCCCCGCTTTGTCCCCGCAGTGTCAGCGCTGTGTTCCGCTGTGTCCTCGCTGTGTCCCCCGCTGTCTCCCGCTGTGTCCCCCGCTGTGTCCCCGCTGTGCCCCCCGCTGTCTCCAGCTCTGTCCCCTGCTGTGTCTCACGCTTTGTCCCCGCTGTGTACCACTGCGTCCCGCTGTGTCCCACTGTGCCCCCACTGTGTCCCGTTGTGTCCACAGCTTTGTACCATGCTGTGTAACGCTGTGTCTCCGCTGTATCTACGCTGTGTCCCGCTGGGTGCCGCTGTGTCCTCGCTGTGTTCCCCGCTGTGTCCAGCTGTTTCCCCCACTGTGTCCCCCACTGTGTCCTCGCTGTGTCCCCCGCCGTGTCCCGCTGTGTCCCGCTGTGTCCCGCTGCGTCCCCTCTGTGTCCCGCTGTGTCCCGCTTTGTCCCCTGCTGTGTCCCCGGCTGAGTCTCGCTGTGTCCCCCTGTGTCCTCTCTGTGTCCCCCGCTGTGTCCTGCTCTGTTCCCCACTGTGTCTCCCGTTTTGTCCCTGCTGTGCCCCACTGTGTCCAGCTGTGTCCCGCTGTGTCCCCCACTGTGTCCCGTTGTGTCAACAGCTGTGTACCCCGCTGTGTCCCGCTGTGTCCCCGCTGTATCGTCGCTGTGTCCCTCTGGGTCCTGCTGTGTCTCTCTCTGTGTTCCCCACTGTGAACCGCTGTGTCTCCCGCTGTGTCCTTCGCTGTGACCCCCGCTGTGTCCCGCTGTGTCCTGCTGTGTCCCCCGCTGTGTCCTTGCTGTGTCCCCGCTGGGTCCCGCTGGGTCCCACAGTGTCCCCCGCTGAGTCCGATTGTGTCACCGCTGTGTCCCGCTGTGTCCCCACTCTATCGACTCTGTGTCACGCTGGGTCCCGCTGGGTCCTCTCTTTGTTCCCCGCTGTGTCCCGCTGTGTCCCCCGATGTGTCTCTCGCTGTGTCCCGCTGTGTCCCCGCAGGTTCACCGCTGTTTCTCGCTGTGTCTTGCAGTGTTCCGTGGTGTCCCGCTTTGTCCCCCGCTGTGTCCCGCTGTGTCCACTGCTGGGTCCCCGCTTGGTCCCGCTGTGTCTCGCTGTTTCCCGCTGTGTCCTCGCATTTTCCCATGCTGTGTTCCGCTGTGTCCTCCCTGTGTCCCGCTGTGTCCCTGCTGTGTCCCCCGCTGTGTCCCGCTGTGTCCTGCTGTGTCCCCCGCTGTGTCCTGCTGGGTCCGGCTGTGTCCCTGCTGTGTCCCTGCTGTGTCCAGCTGTGTCCCCCGCTGTGTCCCGTTGTGTCCCGCTGTGTCCCCCGCTGAGTCCCGCTGTGTCCCCGCAGGTTCACCCCTGTTTCACGCTGTGTCCTGCTGTGTTCCGTGGTGTCACGCTTTGTCCCCCGCTGTGTCCCGCTGTGTCCACTGCTGGGTCCCCGCTGGGTCCCGCTGTGTCTCGCTGTTTCCCGCTGTGTCCTCGCTTTGTCCCATGCTGTGTTCCGCTGTGTCCTCCCTGTGTCCCCCGCTGTGTCCCCCGCTGTGCCCCGCAGTGTCCCGCTGTGTCCCGCTGTGTCCTCGCTGTGTCCCACTGTGTCCCCGTTGTTTCCCCGCTGGGTCCTGCTGGGTCCCGCTGGGTCCCGCTGGGTCCCCCGCTTTGTCCCGCTGTGTCCCCGCAGTGTCCCGCTGTGTCCCGCTGTGTCCCACTGTGTCCTGTGGTGTCCGGATTTGTCCCCCGCTATGTCCCCTGCTGAGTCCCCTCTGTGTCCCCGCTGTGTCCCGCTGTGTCCCCCGCTGTGTCCTGCTGTGTCCCGCTGTGTCCTGCTGGGTCCCGCTGTGTCCCCGCTGTGTCCCCGCTGTGTCCCGCTGTGTCCCCCGCTGTGTCCCGCTGTGTCCCCGCAGGTTCACCGCTGTTTCACGCTGTGTCCCACTGTGTTCCGTGGTGTCCCGCTTTGTCCCCCGCTGTGGCCTCCCTGAGCCACCTCTGTGTCCCCGTTGTGTCCCGCTGTGTCCTCGCTGTGTCCGCCTCTGTCTCCCACTCTGTACACCGCTGTGTCTCATGACTTGTCCCCGCTGGGTCCCACTGTGTCCCGCTCTGTCCCCCACTGTGTCCCCCGCTGAGTCCTCTATGTGTTGCCACTGTGTCCCGCTGTGTCCTCGCTGTGTCCCCTGCTATCTCCCGCTTTGTCCCACGCTGTGTCCCGCTGTGTCCCGCTCTGTCCTCGTTGTGTCCCCGGCTGTGTCCTGCTGTGTTCCCGCTGTGTCCCAAGCTGTGTCCCGCTGTGTGCCCCGCTGTGTCCTGCTGGGTGCCGCTGTGTCCCCGCTGTGTCCCCGCTGTGTCCTCGCTGTGTCCCGCTGTGTCTACTGCTGTGTCCCCACTGTGTCCCGCTGTGTCTCGCTGTGGCCCGCTGTGTCCTCGCTGTTTCCCACGCTGTGTTCTGCTGTGTCCTCGCTGTGTCCCCCGCTGTGTCCCGTTGTGTACCCAGCTGTGTACCCCGCTGTGTCCCGCTGTGTCCCCGCTGTATCGACGCTGTGTCCCGCTTGGTCCCGCTGTATCCTCGCTGTGTTCCCCGCTGTGTCCCGCTGTTTACCCCTCTGTGTCCCCCGCTGTGTCCCGCTGTGTCCCGCTGTGTACTGCTGTGTCCCCCGCTGAGTCCCGCTGTGTCCCCGCTGTGTCCCAATGTGTCCTCGCTGTGTCCCGCGCTGGGTCCCGCTGTGTCCCCCCTGTGTCCCCCGCTGTGTCCGGCTGTGTCCGGCTGTGTCCCCCGCTGTGTCCCCCGCAGTGTCAGCGCTGTGTCCCGCTGTGTCCTCGCTGTGTCCCCCGCTGTCTCCCGCTCTGTACCCCGCTGTGTCTCAAGCTTTGTCCCCGCTGTGTCCCACTGAGTCCCTAGCTGTGTCCCGCTGTGTCCCGCTGTGTCCCCCGCTTTGTCCCGCTGAGTCCCATCTGTGTCGCCGCTGTGTCCCACTATGTTCCCGCAGTGTCCCCGCTGTGTCCCGCTGTGTCCCGCTGTGTCCTCGCTGTGTCCCCCGAGGGTCCCGTTGTGTCCCCAGCTGTGCACCCCGCTGTGTCCCGCTGTGTCCCCGCTGTAACGGCGCTGGGTCCCGCTGGGTCCCGCTATGTCCTCCCTGTGTTCCCCGCTGTGTCCCGCTGTGTCCCGCTGTGTCACGCTCTGTCCCCTCTGTGTCCCTCTGTGTCCAGCTCTGTCCCTGTTGTGTGTCCGCTGTGCCCCGCTGTGTACCCTTCTGTGTCCAGCTGTGTCCCCTCTGTGTCCCGCTGTGTCCCTTCTCTTTCCCCCGCTGTCCACCGCTGTGTCCCCCGGCTGTGTCCCGCAGTGTCCCCGCTGTGTCCCGCTGTGTCCTACTGTGTCCCGTGGTGTCCCGCTTTTTCCCCTCTATGTCCCCTGCTGAGTCCCCTCTGTGTCCCCGCTGTGTCCAGCTGTGCCCTCGCTGTGTCCTCCGCTGTCTCCCGCTTTGTCCCACGCTGTGTCCTACTGTGTCCCACTGTGTCCCTGCTGTGTCCCCCGCTGTGTCTCGCTGTGTCCCGCTGTGTCCCCCGCTGTGTCCCGCTGTGTCCCCGCAGGTTCACTGCTGTTTCACGCTGTGTCCTGCTGTGTTCCGTGGTGTCCCGCTTTGTCCCCCGCTGTGTCCCGCTGTGTCCACTGCTGGGTCCCCGCTGGGTCCCACTGTGTCTCGCTGTTTCACGCTGTGTCCTCGCTTTGTCCCATGCTGTGTTCCGCTGTGTCCTCCCTGTGTCCCCCGCTGTGTCCTGCTGTGTCCCCCGCTGTGCCCCGCAGTGTCCCGCTGTGTCCCGCTGTGTCCTCGCTGTGTCCCACTGTGTCCCCGCTGTTTCCCCGCTGGGTCCTGCTGTGTCCCGCTGGGTCCCGCTGGGTCCCCCGCTTTGTCCCGCTGTGTCCCCGCATTGTCCCCGCTGTGTCCCGCTGTGTCCCACTGTGTCCTGTGGTGTCCCGATTTGTCCCCCGCTATGTCCCCTGCTAAGTCCCCTCTGTGTCCCCGCTGTGTCCCGCTGTGTCCCCCGCTGTGTCCCGCTGTGTCCTCCGCTGTGTCCTGCTGTGTCTCGCTGTGTCCTGCTGGGTCCCGCTGTGTCCCCGCTGTGTCCCCGCTGTGTCCCGCTGTGTCCCCTGCTGTGTCTCGCTGTGTCCCCACATGTTCACCGCTGTTTCACCGCTGTTTCACGCTGTGTCCCGCTGTGTTCCGTGGTGTCCCGCTTTGTCCCCCGCTGTGGCCTCCTGAGCCACCTCTGTGTCCCCGCTGTGTCCCGCTGTGTCCTCGCTGTGTCCGCCTCTGTCTCCCACTCTGTCCACCGCTGTGTCTCACGCTTTGTCCCTGCTGTATCCCGCTGTGTCACACTGTGTCCCGTGGTGTCCCGTTTGTCCCCCGCTGTGTCCTCGCTGTGTTCCCCGCTGTGTCCCGCTGTGTCCCCCGTTGTGTCCCACGCTGTGTCCCGCTGTGTCATCGCTTGGTCCCCCGCTGTGTCCTCTTTGTGTCCCCGGCTGTGTCCCGCTGTGTTCCCGCTGTGTGCCCGCTGTGTCCCGCTGTGTGCCCCGCTGTGTCCATCTGTGTCCTTTTGTGTCACGCTGTTTCCCAGCTGTGTTCCTGCTGGGTGCCGCTGTGTCCCCGCTGTGTCCCCGCTCTGTCCTCGCTGTGTCCCGCTGTGTCTACTGCTGTGTCCCCACTGTGTCCCGCTGTGTCTCGCTGTGTCCCGCAGTGTCCCCCGCTGTGTCCCACTGTGTCCCCCGCTGAGTCCCCGCTGTGTCACCGCTGTGTCCCGCTGTGTCCTCGCTGTGTTCCCCACTGTGTCCCGCTGTGTACCCAGCTGTGTACCCCGCTGTGTCCCGCTGTGTCCCCACTGTATCGACGCTGTGTCCCTCTTGGTCCCGCTGTGTCCTCGCTGTGTTCCCCACTGTGTCCCGCTGTTTACCCCTCTGTGTCCCCCGCTGTGTCCCGCTGTGTCCCGCTGTGTACTGCTGTGTCCCCCGCTGAGTCCAGCTGTGTCCCCGCTGTGTCCCAATGTGTCCTCGCTGTGTCCCGCGCTGGGTCCCGCTGTGTCCCCCCTGTGTCCCCCGCTGTGTCCCGCTGTGTCCCCCGCTTGA
>NW_012294554.1:0-2851 GCF_000151885.1 Dipodomys ordii | reverse complement strand
AAGCAGGAGATGGCAGGGGACACAGCGAGGACACAGCAGGACACAGTGGCGACACATATAGGACTCAGCTAGGGACACAGTGGGGGACAGAGCGGGACAAAGCGGGACCCAGCGGGGACAAAGCGTGAGACACAGCAGTGGACAGAGCAGGAGACAGAGGCGGACACAGCGAGGACACAGCGGGACACAGCGGGGACACAGAGGTGGCTCAGGGGGGCCACAGCGGGGGACAAAGCGGGACACCAAGGAACACAGCGGGACACAGCGTGAAACAGCGGTGAACCTGCGGGGACACAGCGGGACACAACGGGGAACACAGCGGGACAGAGCGGGGACACGGCGGGGACACTGCGGGACCCAGCAGGACACAGCGGGACACAGCAGGACACAGCGGGGGACACAGCGGGACACAGCGGGGGACACAGCGGGACACAGCGGGGACACAGAGGGGACTCAGCAGGGGACATAGCGGGGGACAAATCGGGACACCACAGGACACAGTGGGACACAGCGGGACACAGCGGGGACACTGCGGGGACACAGAGGGACAAAGCGGGGGACCCAGCGGGACACAGCGGGGGACAAAGGGAGGACACAGCGGAACACAGCATGGGACAAAAGCGAGGTCACAGCGGGAAGCAGCGAGACACAGCGGGACCCAGCGGGGACTCAGCAGTGGACACAGCGGGACACAGCGGGGAACAAAGCGGGACACCACGGAACACAGCAGGACACAGCGTGAAACAGCGGTGAACTTGCGGGGACACAGTGGGACAAAGCGGGGGACCCAGCGGGACCCAGCGGGACCCAGCGGGGGATACAGCCGGACACAGCAGGGACACAGCGGGGACACAGCGGGACCGAGCAAGACACAGCGGGGGACACAGCGGGACACAGCGGGACACAGCGGGGGACACAGCAGGGAAACAGTGGGACACAGTAGGACACAGCGTGGGACAAAGCGGGAGACAGCGGAGGACACAGCGAGGACACAGATGGACACAGCGGGGACACAGAGGGGACTCAGCAGGGGACATAGAGGGGAAAAAGCGGGACACCACGGGACACAGTAGGACACAGCGGGACACAGCGGGGACACTGCGGGACACAGCCGGGGGACACAGCGGTGGACAGCGGGGGACAGAGAAGGGACACAGCGGGACACAGAGGGGACACAGCTGGACACAGAAGGGTACACAGCGGGGCACAGCGGACTCACAACAGGGACAGAGGTGGACACAGAGGGACACAGAGGGGACAGAGCGTGACACAGCGGGACACAGCGGGACACAGCAGGGGACTCAGCGGGACACAGCGGGGGACACAGGGAGGACACAGCTGGACACTGAGGGAGACAGAGCGAGGACACAGCCGGACACAGCGAAACACAGCGTGACACAGTGGGGACACAACAGGGGACACAGCGAGACACAGCGGGGGACACAGAGGGACACAGCGGGGTACACAGCGAGGACACAGCGGGACACAGCGGTGACACAGCGGGACACAGCTGGGGACACTGCGGGACACAGCGGGACACAGCGGGTACACAGCAGGACACAGCGGGGGACACAGCGGGACACAGCCGGACACAGCCGGGGACACAGCGGGACACAGCGAGAGACACAGCGGGGGACACAGCGGGACACAGCGGGGAACAAAGAGAGGACACAGCGGGACCCAGCGGGACACAGCGTCGATAGAGCAGGGACACAGCGGGACACAGCGGTGAAACAACCGGACTCAGCGGGGGACACTGCGGGACCCAGTGGGACACAGCGGGGACACAGCAATGACACAGCGGGGGACACAGCGGGACACAGCGGGACACAGCGGGGGACACAGCGAGGGACACAGCGGGGGACACAGCAGGACACAGTGGGGAACACAGAGAGAGACACAGCAGGACCCAGCGAGACACAGCGTCGATACAGCAGGGACACCGCGGGGTACACAGCTGTTGACACAACGGGACACAGTGGGGGACACAGCGGGACACAGCGAGACACAGTGGGGCACAGCGGGGACAAAACGGGAGACACAGTGGGGAACAGAGCAGGACACAGCGGGGGACACAGAGAGGACACAGTGGGGACACAGCGAGACTCAGACGGGGACACAGCAGGGGACAAAGCGGGACACCACGGGACACAGTGGGACACAGCGGGACACAGCAGGGTCATTGCGGGACACAGTGGGGGACAAAGCGGGACACAGCGGGACACAGCGGGGACGCAGCGGGACACAGCGGGACACAGCGGGACACGGCGGGGGACACAGCGGGACACAGAGGGGGACACAGCGAGGACACAGCGGGACACAGAGGGACACAGCGGGGGACACAGCGAGGACACAGTGGGGGACAAAGTGGGGGAAACAGCTGGACACAGCGGGGAACACAGCGAGGACACATCGGGACCCAGCGGGACACAGCGTCGATACAGCGGAGACACAGCGTTACACAGCATGGTACAAAGCTGTGGACACAACGGGACACAGTGGGGGCACAGCGGGACACAGCGAGACGCAGTGGGACACAGCGGGACACAGCGGGACACAGCGGGGACAGAGCGGGACACAGTCGGACACAGCGGGACACAGCGGGGGACACAGCGGGAGACAAAGAGGGACACCACGGAACACAGCGGGACACAGCAGGAAACAGCAGTGACACTGCGGGGACACAGTGGGACACAGCAGGGGACACAGCTGGACACAGAGGGGGACAGAGCGGGACACAGTGGGGGACACAGCCGGACACAACAGAGGAAACAGTGGGGGACAGAGCGGGACACAGCGGGACACAGCGAGGGCACAGCGGGACAGAGCGGGACACTGCAGGGCACAGTGA
>NW_012294553.1:0-2869 GCF_000151885.1 Dipodomys ordii | reverse complement strand
ACAGCGGGACCCAGCGGGACCCAGCATCGATACAGCAGGGACACATCGGGACACAGTGGGGTACACAGCTGGGGACACAGCAAGGACACAGCGGGACACAGCGGGACACAGCGGAGACACTGCGGGAACATAGCAGGACACAGCGGGGTACACAGCGGGACACAGCGGGACACAGCTGGGGACACAGCTGGGACACAGCGGGACACAGCGAAACACAGCGGGAGTCAAAGCCGGAGACAGCGGGGGACATAGCGAGGACACAGGGGGACACAGCGGCGACACAGAGGGGACTCACCGGGGGACACAGCGTGGGAAAAAGTGGGACACCACGGGACACAGTGTTACACAGCAGGACACAGCGGGGACACTGCGGGACACAGCAGGACAAAGCGGGGGACACAGCGGGACACAGCGAGCCACAGCGGGGCACACAGCGGGACACAGCGGGGGAAACAGCGAGGACATAGCGTGACACCGCGGGGACACAGCGGGGAACAAAGCGGGAGACAGCGGGGGACACAGCGAGCACACAGCAGGACACAGTGGCCACAAAGAAGGGACTCAGCGGTGGACACAGCGGGGGACAAAGAGGGACACCACGGGACACAGTGTGACACAGTGGGACACAGCGGGACACTGCGGGGACACAACGGGGACACAGCGGAACTCAGCGGGGGACACAGCAGTACACAGCGGGACACAGCGGGACACAGCGGGAGACACAGAGGAGTAAACAGCGGGACACAGCGGGGAACACAGCGAGGACACAGCGGGACCAAGCGGGACACAGCGTCGATACCGTGGGGACACAGCGGGACACAGCGGGGTACACAGCTGGGTACACAACGGGACACAGCGGGGGACACAGCGAGGACACAGCAGAACACAGCGTGGGAAACAGCGAGGACACAGCGGGACACAGCGAGACACAGCGGGACACAGTGGGGACACAGCAGTAGACACAGCGGGACACAGCGGGGGACACAGCGGGACACAGGGGGAACACAGCGAGGACACAGCGGGGACACAGCGGGGACCCAGCGGGGACCCAGCAGGACACAGCGGGGCACACAGCGGGACACAGCTTGGGACACAGCGGGAACACAGCAGGACACAGCAGGGGACACAGCGAGGACACAGCGGGACACAGTGGGACACAGCGCGGGACAAAGCGGGAGATAGCAGGGGACACAGCGAGGACACAGCGGGACACAGCGGCGACACATAGAGGACTCAGCGGGGGACACAGTGGGGAACAGAGCGGGACACAGCGGGACACAGCGGGGACAAAGCGTGAGACACAGCGGTGGACAGAGCGGGAGACAGAGGCGGACACAGCGAGGACACAGCGGGACACAGCGGGGACACAAAGGTGGCTCAGGGGAGGCCACGGCGGGGGACAAAGCGGGACACCACGGAACACAGCGGGACACAGCGTGAAACAGCGGTGAACCTGCGGGGACACAGCGGGACCCATCAGGACACAGTGGGACACAGCGGGGACACAGCGCGGACACAGCGGGACCCAGCAGGACACAGCGGGACACAGCAGGACACAGCGGGGGACACAGAGGGACACAGCGGGGGACACAGCGGGGAACACAGCGAGGACACAGCGGGGACACAGCGGGGACACAGCGGGACCCAGCAGGACACAGCGGGGCACACAGCGGGACACAGCTTGGGACACAGCGGGAACACAGCAGGACACAGCGGGGGACACAGCGAGGACACAGCGGGACACAGCGGGACACAGCGTGGGACAAAGCGGGAGATAGCAGGGGACACAGCGAGGATACAGCGTGACACAGCGGCGACACATAGAGGACTCAGCGGGGACACAGTGGGGAACAGAGCAGGACCCAGCGGGACCCAGCGGGGACAAAGCGTGAGACACAGCGGTGGACAGAGTGGGAGACAGAGGCGGACACAGCGAGGACACAGCGGGACACAGCGGGGACACAGCGGGACACAGCGGGACCACAGCGGGGGACAAAGCGGGACACCACGGAACACAGCGGGACACAGCGTGAAACAGCAGTGAACCTGCGGGGACACAGCGGGACACAGCGGGGGACACAGCGGGACACAGCGGGGACACAGCGGGGACACTGCGGGACCCAGCAGGACACAGCGGGACACAGCAGGACACAGCGTGGGACACAGCGGGACACAGCGGGGACACAGATGGGACTCAGCAGGGGACAAAGCGGGGGACAAATCGGGACACCACAGGACACAGTGGGACACAGTGGGACACAGCGGGGACATTGCGGGGACACAGCGGGACAAAGCGGGGGACCCACCGGGACCCAGCGGGACCCAGCAGTACCCAGCGGGGAAACAGCGGGGACACAGTGGGACACAGCGAGGACACAGCGGGACACAGCGGGACACTGCGGGGCACAGCGAGGGACACAGCGGGACACAGCGGGGGACACAAGGAGGACACAGCGGAACACAGCATGGGACAAAGCGAGGACACAGCGGGAAACAGCGAGACACAGCGGGACCCAGCGGGGACCCAGCAGTGGACACAGCGGGACACAGCGGGGGACAAAGCGAGACACCACGGAACACAGCAGGACACAGCGTGAAACAGCGGTGAACCTGCGGGGACACAGCGGGACACAGCGGGGGACACAGCAGGGACACAGTGGGACACAGTAGGACACAGCGTGGGACAATGCGGGAGACAGCGGAGGACACAGCGAGGACACAGCTGGACACAGCGGGGACACAGAGGGGACTCAGCAGGGGACATAGAGGGGAAAAAGCGGGACACCACGGGACACAGTAGGACGCAGCGGGACACAGCGGGGACACTGCGGGACACAGCGCTGGACAGCGGGGGAAAGAGAAGGGATGA
>NW_012294552.1:0-5722 GCF_000151885.1 Dipodomys ordii | reverse complement strand
TCAGTCCCCCGCTGTGTCCCTCGCTGGGTCCCCCGCTGGGTCCCACTGTGTCCTCGCTGTGTCCCCTGCTGTGTCCCTCGCTGGGTCCCCCACTGTGTCCCGCTGTGTCCTCGCTGTGTCCCCCGCTGTGTCCCACTGTGTCCCCTGCTGTGTCCCGCTGTGTCCCGCTGTTTCCCTGCTGTGACCCGCTGTGTCCCACTGTGTTCCCGCTGTGTCCCAGCTATGTCCCGCTGTGTACCCGCTGTGTCCAGCTTTGTTTCCGCTGTGTCTCGCTTTGTCCCACGCTCTGTCCCCCACTGTTTTCCGCTGTGTCCTCCGCTGTGTCCCGCTGTGTCCCCGCAGGGTCACCGCTGTTTTCCGCTTTGTCCCGCTGTGTTCCGTGGTGTCCCGCTTTGTCCCCCGCTGTGTCCCCCGCTGAGTCCCCGCTGTGTCCCCGCTGTGTCCTGCTGTGTCCTTGCTGTGTCCCCCGCTGTCTCGCGCTCTGTCCCCCACTGTGTCTCATGCTTTGTCTCCGCTGTGTCCCACTGTGTCCCGCTGTGTTCCCCACTGTGACCCTTTGTGTCCCCAGCTGTGTACCCATCTGTGTAACGCTGTGTTCCTGCTGTATCGACGCTGTGTCCCGCTGGGTCCCGCTGTGTCCTCCCTGTGTGGCCCATTGTGTCCCACTGTGTCCCCCGCTGTGTCCCCCGCTGTGTCCTGCTGTGTCCCCCGCTGTGTCCCATTGTGTCCCGGTGTGTCCCCCGCTGTGTCCCTGCTCTGTCGCTGCTGTGTCCCTGCTGTGTCCCGCTGTGTCACCACTGTGTCCTCGCTGTGTCCCACGTTGTGTTCCTCTGTGTCCCCCGCTGTGTCCCGCTGTGTCCCTCTGTGTTCTTCGCTGGGTCCCGCTGTGTCCCCGCTGTGTTTCTCACTGTGTCCCGCTGTGTACCCCTCTGTGTCCCCTGCTGTGTCCCTGATGTGTCCCCGCTGTGTCCCGCTGTGTCCCGCTGTGTACTGCTGTGTCCCCCGCTGAGTCCCATGGTGTCCCCGCTGTGTCCCCATGTGTCCTCGCTGTGTCCTGCTGTGTCCTCGCTGTGTCCACCGCTGTCTCCCGCTCTGTTCCCCGCTGTGTCTCATGCTTTGTCTCCTCTGTGTCCCACTGTGTCCCGTTGTGTCCACTGCAGTGTCCCCGCTGTGTCCCGCTGTTTCCAGCTGTGTCCCGCTGTGTCCTTGCTGTGTGCCACGCTGTGTTCTGCTGTGTCCCCCAATAAGTCCCCGCTGGGTCCCGCTGTGTACCCCGCTGGGTCCCCCGCTGTGTCTCGCTGTGTCCCCCGATGTGTCCCTGATGTGTCCCCGCTGTCTCCCGCTGTGTCCCGCTGTGTACTGCTCTGTCCCTCTCTGTGTCCCTCGCTGTGTCCCCCGCTGTGTCCCGCTGTGTCCCGCTGTTTCGCTGCTGTGACCCGCTGTGTCCCACCGTGTTCCCGCTGTGTCCCAGCTGTGTCCCGCTGTATACCCCGCTGTGTCCAGCTTTGTCCCCGCTGTGTCTCGCTTTGTCCCACGCTCTGTCCCCCACTGTGTTCCGCTGTGTCCCCCGCTGTGTCCCACTGTGTCCCCGCAGGATCACCACTCTTTCCCGCTGTGTCCCGCTGTGTTCTGTGGTGTCCCGCTTTGTCCCCCGCTGAGTCCCTACTGTGTCCCCGCTGTGTCAAGCTGTGTCCTCGCTGTGTCCCCAGCTGTCTCCTGCTCTGTCCCCCACTGTGTCTCATGCTTTGCCTCCACTGTGTCCCACTGTGTCCCGCTGTGTCCCGCTGTGTCCCCCATTGTGACCCTTTGTGTCCCCAGCTGTGTACCCCGCTGTGTAACGCTGTGTCCCCGCTGTATCGACGCTGTGTCCTGCTGTGTCCCCCGCTGTGGCCCGTTGTGTCCCGCTGTGTCCCCCGATGTGTCCCTGCTGTGTCCCTGCTCCGTCCCCTCTGTGTCGCGCTGTGTCCCGCTGTTTCCTCGCTGTGTTTCATGCTGTGTTTCGCTGTGTCCCCCGCTGTGTCTCGCTTAGTCCCGCTGTGTCCCATCTGTGTCCCGCTGTGTTCCCACTTGTGTCCCCCACTGTGTCCCGCTGTGTCCACTGCAGTGTCCCCGCTGTGTCCCGCTGTTTCCAGCTGTGTCCCGCTGTGTCCTCGCTGTGTGCCACGTTGTGTTCCGCTGTGTCCCCCGCTGAGTCCCCGTTGTGTCCCGCTGTGTACCCCTCTGTGTCCCCCGCTGTGTCCCGCTGTGTCACCTCTCTGTCCCCTGCTGTGTCCCCCGCTGTGTCTCACTGTGTCGCCCGCTTTGTCCCTCTGTGCCCCTGCAGTGTCCCCGCTGTGTCCCACTCTGTCACACTGTGTCCCGTGTTGTCCCGTTTTGTCCCCCGCTGTGAACTCGCAGTGTTTCCCGCTGTGTCCCACTGTGTCCTCGCTGTGTTCCCCGCTGTGTCCCGCTGTGTCCCCCGTTGTGTCCACCGCTGTGTCCCGCTGTGTCCTCGCTGGGTCCCCCGCTGTGTCCCGCTGTGTCCCCCGCAGTGTCCCGCTGTGTCCGACTGTGTCCCCGCTGTGTCCCGCTGTGTCCCCGCTGTGTGCCCGATGTGACCCGCTGTGTACCCCGCTGTGTCCAGCTGTGTCCTTTTGTGTCACGCTGTTTCCCCGCTGTGTCCCTGCTGTGTCCCTCTGTGTACCCCGCTGTGTCCAGCTTTGTCCCCGCTGTGTCTCGCTGTGTCCCACGCTCTGTCCCACACTGTGTCCCGAAGTGTCCCCCGCTGTGTCCCGCAGTGTCCCCCGCTGTGTCCCACTGTGTCCCCCGCTGAGTCCCCGTTGTGTCACCGCTGTGTCCCACTGTTTCCTCGCTGTGTCCACTGCTGTTTCCCTCTCTGTCCCTCGCTGTGTCTCACGCTATGTCCCCGCTGTGTCCCACTGTGTCCCGCTGAGTCCCGCTGTGCCCCCACTGTGTCCCGTTGTGTCCACAGTGTGTACCACGCTGTGTAACGCTGCCTCCCCGCTGTATCGACGCTGTGTCCCGTTGTGTCCCGCTGTGTCCTCGCTGTGTTCCCCACTGTGTCCCGCTGTGTCCCCCGCTGTGTCCTCGCTGTGTCCCCTGTTGTGTCCCGCTGTGTCCTCACTGGGTAGCCCACTGTGTCCCGCTGTGTCCCCCGCTGTCCCCCGCTGTGTCCCGCTGTGTCCCGCTGTGTCCCCCGCTTTATCTTGCTGTGTCCCGCAGTGTCCCCGCTGTGTCCCGCTGTGTAACACTGTGTCCCGTGGTGTCCCACTTTGTCCCACGTTGTGTCCCCAGCTGCGTCCCCTCTGTGTCGCCGCTGTGTCCCCTCTCTGTCTTCTGCTGTCCCCCGCTGTGTCCCCCGTTGTGTCCCCCACTGTGACCCGCTGTGTCCCGCTGTGTCCCCCGCTGTGTCCCCACTGTGTGCCCCCTGTGTCCCACTGTGTACCCCGCTGTGTCCAGCTGTGTTCCCGCTGTGTCCCGCTGTGACCCGCTCTGTTCCCAGCTGTGTCCCGCTGTGTACCCCTCTGTGTCCCCCTCTGTGTCCCGCTGTGTTCCCCGCTGTGTCCCGCTGTGTCCCCCGCTGTGTTCCTGCTGTGTCCCCGCTGTGTCCTGCTGTATACTGCTGTGTCCCCCGCTGAGTCCCGCTGTGTCCCCGCTGTGTCCCGCTGTGTTCCCCATGTGTCCCCCGCTGTGTCCCACCGTGTCCCACTGTGTCCCCCACTGTTTCCCCCGCTGTGTCCGGCTGTGTCCCCCGCTGTGGCCCGCTGTGTCCACTGCTGTGTCCCCGCTGTGTCCCGCTGTGTCCACTGCTGTGTCCCGCTGTGTCCTCACTGTGTCCCCCGCTGTATCCCGCTGTGTCCTTGCTGTGTCCTCAGCTGTGTCCCGCTGTGTCCCCCGCTTTGTCCCACTGTGTCCCACTGTGTCCCCACTGTGTCCCACTGTGTCCCGCTGTGTCCCCGGTGTGCCCGCTGTGTCCCGCTGTGTACCCCGCTGTGTCCAACTATGTCACCGCTGTGTCCCGCTGTGGCCCATCTCTGTCTCCACTGTCCCCCGCTGTGTCCCCCGCTGTGTGCCACTGTGTCCCGCTATGTCCCCCGCTTTGTCCTGCTGTGTCCCCGCAGTGTCCCCGCTGTGTCCCGCTGTTTCCCACTGTGTTCTGTGGTGTCCCTCTTTGTCCCCCGCTGTGTCCCCCAGTGAGTCGACGCTGTGTCCCCGCTTTGTCCCGCTGAGTCCTCCATGTGTCCCCCGCTGTGTCCCGCTGTGTCCGTCTGTGTCCCCTGCTGTGTCCCCCGCTGTGTCCCCGCAGTGTCAGCGCTGTGTCCCGCTGTGTCCTCGCTGTGTCCCCCGCTGTCTCCCGCTGTGTCCCCCGCTGTGTCCTACTGTGTCCCTCGCTGTGCCCTGCAGTGTCCCGCTCTGTCCTGCTGTGTCCTCGCTGTGTCCCCGCTGTGTCCCCCGCTGTCTCCAGCTCTGTCCCCTGCTGTGTCTCACGCTTTGTCCCCGCTGTGTCCCACTGCGTCCCGCTGTGTCCCGCTGTGCCCCCACTGTGTCCCGTTGTGTCCACAGCTTTGTACCATGCTGTGTAACGCTGTGTCTCCGCTGTATCTACGCTGTGTCCCGCTGGGTGCCGCTGTGTCCTCGCTGTGTTCCCCGCTGTGTCCAGCTGTTTCCCCCACTTTTTCCCCCACTGTGTCCTCGCTGTGTCCCCCGCTGTGTCCCCCGCTTTTTCCTGCTGTGTCCCGCAGTGTCCCCGCTGTGTCCCGCTGTGTAACACTGTGTCCCGTGGTGTCCCACTTTGTCCCACGTTGTGTCCCCCGCTGAGTCCCCTCTGTGTCGCCGCTGTGTCCCCCTGTGTCCTCGCTGTGTCCCCTGCTGTCTCCCGCTTTGTCTCACGCTGTGTTCCGCTGTGTCCCGCTGTGTCCCCGCTGTGTCCCCAGCTGTGTCCCGCTGTGTACCCTGCTGTGTCCTGCTATGTTCCCGCAGTGTCTCCGCTGTGTCCCGCTGTGTCCCGCTGTGTCCTCGCTGTGTCCCCAGCTGTGTACCCCACTGTGTTCCGCGTGTCCCTGCTGTATCGACGCTGGGTCCCGCTGGGAACCGCTGTGTCATCCCTGTGTCCCCCACTGTTCCTCTGCTGTGTCCCCGCTGTGTCCCGCTGTGTACTGCAGTGTCCCCCGCTGAGTCCCGCTGTGTCCCAATGTGTCCCAATGTGTCTTCGCTCTGTCCCCCGTGTGTCCCGTTGTGTCCTCCCTGTGCCCCCGCTGTGTCCCGCTGTGTCCCCCGCTGTGTCCCCCGCTATGTCCCGCTGTGTCCCCCCCTGTGTCCCACTGTGTCCTTGCTGTGTCCCATGCTGTGTGCCGCTTTGTCCTTGCTGTGTCCCCCACTGTGTTCCGCTGTGTCCTGCTGTGTCACGCTGTTTCCCCACTGCGTCCCCGCTGTGTCCCTCTGTGTACCCCGCTGTGACCAGCTTTGTCCCCGTTGTGTCTCGCTGTGGCCCACGCTCTGTCCCCCACTGTGTCACACTCTGTCCCCCTCTGTGTCCCGCTGTGTCCCCCGTTGTGTCCCACTGTGTCCACGCAGTATCACTGCTGTTTCCTGCTGTGTCCCGCTGTGTTCCGTGGTGTCCCTCTTTGTCTCCCGCTGTGTCCCCCGCTGAGACCCCGCTGTGTCAAAAACTGTGTCCTGCTGTGTCCTCGCTGTTTCCCCTGCTGTCTCCAGCTCTGTCTCA
>NW_012294551.1:0-5722 GCF_000151885.1 Dipodomys ordii | reverse complement strand
GACACAGCAGGAAACAACCAGACACAGCGGGGGACACAGCGGGACACAGTGGGGGACACAGCAGGACAAAGCGGGACACAGTGGGGACAGAGTGGGTCACAGCGGGGACACAGCGGGGGATAGAGCGGGGACACAGCGGGACACAGAGGGGACACAGCGGGGACACAGTGGGACACAGCAGTGACACAGGGGAACACAGCGGGGGACAGAGCAGGACACAGCCTGGGACAGAGCGGGACACAGCGTGGACACAGTGGGACACAGCGAGACACAGCAGTGATGAAGCGGCGACACAGCGGGACACAGCGGGACACAGCGGGACACAGCGGGGACACAGCGGGGACAAAGCGGGGGACATAGTGGGGGACACAGCGGTAAACAGCGGGGGACACAGCGGGACTCAGCTGGGGACACATCAAAGGACACAGCGGGTGACAAAGCGGGGGAAACAGCGGGAAACAGCGGGGGACACAGCGAGGACACAGCAGGACACAGCGGGGTACACAGACGCAGACACAGCGGTACACAATGGGACACAGCGGGGACACACCGGGACACAGCAAGAAACAGCGGGACTCAGCGGTTACACAGCAAGGACACAGCGGGACACAGCGGAAGACACAGCGGGGGACAGCGGTGACTCACCGGCATACAGCGGGGACACAGCGGGACACAGCGGGACACAGCGGGGGACACAGCGGGACACAGTGGGGGACACAGCGGGGGACACAGCGGGACACAGCTGGGGACACAGCGAGGACACAGCGGGACACAGCGGAGACACAGCGGGGGACAGCGGGGACACACATGCAGACAGCGAGGACACAATGGGACACAGCGGGGGACATCGGGGACACAGCGGGACACAGCGGGACACAGCAGGGACACAGCGGGGGACACACCGGGGGAGGGCAGGCACACAGCGGGACACAGCGGGACACAGCGGGACACAGCAGGACACAGCAGGGAGCACAGCGGGACACACAGCGGGACACAGCGGGACACAGCGGGGGACACAGCATGGACACAGCGGGTCACAGCGGAGAAATAGTGGGGGACACAGCGGGGGACACAGCGGGATACAGAAGGACACAGCGAGGACACAGCGGGACACAGGAGGACACAGCGGGGACACAGTGGGGACACACCGGGGGACACAGTGGGACACAGCGGGGACACAGAGGGACTCAGCGGTTACACAGCGAGGACACACCAGGGACACAGCGGGATACAGCGGAGACACAGCAGGGACACAGTGAGACACAGCGAGGACACAGCGGGACACAGCGTGGGATACAGCGGGGGACAGCGGTGACACACCGGCGGACAGCAGGGACACAGCGGGACACAGTGGGACACAGCAGGGGACACAGCGGGACACAGTGGGGGACACAGCGGGGGACACAGCGGGACACAGCGGGGGACACAGCGAGGACACAGCGGGACATAGCAGGGAAACAGCGGGGGACACAGTGGGACACTGCGGGGACACAGAGGGACTTAGCGGTTACACAGTGAGGACACACCAAGGACACAGCGGGACACAGCGGGGACACAGCGGGGACACAGCGGGACACAGTGGGACACAGCGGGGACACAGCGGGGACACAGCGGGACACAGCGGGGACACAGAGGGACACAGCAGGACACAGCGGGGATACAGCAAGGACACAACGGGACACAGCGGGACACAGCGGGGGACACAGCAGGGGACACAGGGGGACACAGCGGGGGACACAGCGGTGGACACAGCAGGGGACACAGGGGGACACAGCGGGGGACACAGCGGGACACAGCGGGACACAGCGGGGACAAAGCAGGGGACAAAGCGGGAACACAGCGGGACACAGCGGGACAAAACGGGACACTGCTGGACACAGCGGGGACACAGCAGGGGACACAGCGGGGTCAGCGGGGACACAGCCGGACACAGCAGGACACAGCGGGAAACAGCGGGGACACAGCGAGGACACAGCGGGACACAGCGGGACACAGAGGGGACACAGCGGGGGACAGCAGGGAGACACAGCGGGGACACAGCGGAACAGAGTGGGGATACAGCGGGGGACAGCAGGGAGACACAGCGGGGACACATCGGTACACAGCCGGACACAGGGGGTACACAGCAGGACACAGCGGGACACAGCAGGAAACACAACCAGACACGGCTGGGGACACAGCCGGACACAGTGGGGGACACAGCAGCACAAAGCGGGACACAGTGGGGACAGAGTGGGACACAGCGGGGACACAGCGGGGGACACAGCGGGGACACAATGGGGACACAGCGGGACACACCGGGGACACAGCGGGGACACAGCGGGACACAGCAGTGACACAGGGGAACACAGCGGGGGACACAGCATGACACAGCCTGGGACAGAGCAGGACACAGCGTGGACACAGCGGGACACAGCAGTGACGAAGCGGCGACACAGCGGGACACATCGGGACACAGCGGGACACAGCGGGACAGAGCGGGGACACAGCCGGGACAAAGCAGGGGACATAGTGGGGGACACAGAGGTAAACAGCGGGGGACACTGCGGGATTCAGCTGGGGACACATCAAAGGACACAGCGGGTGACACAGCGGGGGAAACAGCGGGAAACAGCGGGGGACACAGCGAGGACACAGCAGGACACAGCGGGGTACACAGAGGCAGACACAGCGGTACACATCGGGACACAGCGGGGACACAGCGGGACACAACGGAACACAGCGGGGACACAGCAGGACACAACGGGGACACAGCGGGGACACAGTGGTGTACACAGTGGGACACAGTGCGGACACAGAGGGACTCAGCGGTTGCATAGCAAGGACACAACAGGGACACAGCGGGACACAGCGGAGACAAAGCGGGGACACAGTGAGACACAGCGAGGACACAGCGGGACACAGCGGAGGACACAGCGGGGGACAGCGGTGACACACCGGCAGACAGCGGGGACACAGCGGGAAAGAGCGGGACACAGCGGGGGACACAGCGGGACACAGTGGGGTCACAGCGGGGGACACAGCGGGACACAGGTGGGGACACAGCGAGGACACAGCAGGACACAGCGGGGGACACAGCGGGGGACAGCGGGGACATAGTGTTGGACACAGTGAGGACACAGCGGGACACAGAAGGATACACAGAGAGGACACAGCGTGACACATGGGGACACAGCGGGACACATCGGGGGACACAGAGAGGATACAGCGGACACAAATGGGGACACAGCAAAGACACAGCGGGACACAGCGGGAAAGAGCGGGACACAGCGGGGGACACAGCCGGGCACACAGCGGGACACAGCGGGACACAGCGGGGGACACAGCAGGGACACATCGGGTCACAGCGGGGACACAGTGGGGACACAGTGGGGTACACAAAAGGACACAATGGGGGACACTGTAGCGGACACAGTGGGACTTATCGGGACAAAGCGGGACACAGCGGGGAACACAGCGGGGGAACAGCGGGACACAGCGGGGAAATATTGGGGGACACAGCGGGATACAGAAGGACACAACGAGGACACAGCGGGACACAGGAGGACACAGGAGGGACACAGCGGGGGGCACAGTGGGACACAGCTGAGGATACAGCGAGGACACAGCAGGGACACTGCGGGACATAGCGGGGGACACAGTGGGACACAGCGGGGACACAGAGGGACTCAGCGGTTACACAGTGAGGACACACAAGGGACACAGCGGGACACAGCGGACACACAGCGGGGACACAGCGGGACACAGCGAGGACACAGCGGGACACAGTGGGGGATACAGCAGGGGACAGTGGTGACACACCGGTGGACAGCGGGGACACAGCGGGACACAGCAGGGACACAGCGGGACCCAGCGGGGGACAGAGCACGACACAGCATGGACACAGTGGGACACAGCAGGGGACACAGCTGGGACACAGCGGGTCAACTGCGGGAACACAGTGGGGGACACAGGGAGGACACAGCGGGACACAGAGGGATACACAGCGAGGACACAGCGTAACACATTGGGACACAGCGGGACACAGCGGGGGACACAGAGAGGACACAGCGGGACACAAATGGGGACACAGCAAGGACACAGCAGGACACAGCGGGAAAGAGCGGGACACAGCGGGGGACACAGCTGGGGACACAGCAGGGGACACAGCGGGGACACAGCGGGACACACTGGGGACACAGCGGGACACAGCGGGACACATCGGGGGACACAGCAGGACACTGCGGGGTACACAGCGGGACACAGCGGGACACAAAGTGACACAGCAGGGACACAGCGGGGGACACAGCGGGACACAAAGGGGGACACAGCATTAAACAGCGGGGACACAGCGGGGACACAGCAGGGGACACAGCAGGACACAGATGGGAACAAAGGGGGCACACAGCGGGACACAGTGGGACACAGCAGGGTACACAGCAGGACACAGCGGGGACACAGCAGGGGCACAGTGGGAAAAGGCGGGACACAGCGGGGGACAAAGCGGGACACACCGGGATACAGCGGGACACAGCGGGGGACACAGCAGGGGACACAGAGCCGCACACATCGGGAGAGAGTCGAACACAGCAGGGACACAGCGGGGACAGAGCGGGACATCGCGTGGAGAAAGCGAGGACAGAGCGGGACACAGAGGTACACAGCGAGGGACACAGCGGGGGAGAGCGGGGACACACATGCGGACAGCGGGGACACAACCGGACACAGCGGGGGACATCGGGGACACAGTGGACAACGCGGGACACAGCGGGAAACAGCGGGAACAAAGCAGGGACACAGCGGGTCACAGCGGGGACACAGTGGGGGACACAGCGAGGACAAAGTGGGACACAGAGGGATACAGAGAGAGGACACAGCGTGACACATGGGGACACAGCGGGACACAGCAGGTGACCCAGCGAGGACACACCGGGACAAAAATGGGGACACAGCAAGGTCACAGCGGGACACAGCGGGAAAGAGCGGGACACGTTGGGGGACACAGCGAAGACACAGCGGGACACAGAAGGACACACAGCGAGGACGCAGAGTGACACATGGGGACACAGCGGTACACAGAGGGACTCAGCGGTTACACAGCGAGGACACACCAGGGACACAGCGGAGACACAGCGGGGACACAGCGGGACACAGCAAGGACACAGCGGGACACAGCGGGAAAGAGCGGGACACAGTGGGGGACACAGCGAAGACACAGCGGGACACAGAAGCACAGACAGCGAAGACGCAGCGTGACACATGGGGACACAGCGGGAAACAAGGGGACACTGCAGGGACACAGCGGCGGACACAGCGGGACACAAAGGGGGACACAGCGTTACAAAGCGGGGACACAGCAGGGGACACAGCAGGACACAGAGGGGAACAAATGGGGCACACAGCGGGACACAGTGGGTCACAGCGGGGTACACAGCGGGGCCACAGCGGGGGACACAGAGGGACACTAAGGGGGACCCAGCGTTACACAGCGGGGACACAGCGGAACACAGCGGGACACAGCGGGGGACACAGCAGGGACACATCGGGTCACGGCGGGGACACAGTGGGGGATACAGCAAGAACACAGCGGGACACAGAGGGATACACAGCGAGGACACAGCGTGACACATGGGGACCCAGCGAGACACAGCGGGGGACCAAGCGAGGACACAGCAGGACACAAATGGGGACACAGCAAGGACACAGCAGGGCACAGCGTGAAAAAGTAGGACACAGCGGGAGA
>NW_012294550.1:0-4042 GCF_000151885.1 Dipodomys ordii | reverse complement strand
GAGAAGCAGAAGGAGAAGTAGAAGGAGAAGCAGAAAGAGAAGCAGGTAAAGCAGAAGAAGAAGAAGCAGAAGGAGAATCAGAAGGAGAAGCAGAAGAAGGAGAAGGAGAAACAGAAACAGAAGAAGATGCAGAAGGAGAAGCAGGAGAAGCAGAAGAAGCAGAAGCAGAAGGAGAAGCAGGAGAAGCAGAAGAAGCAGAATCTGGAGAAGCAGAAGGAGAAGCAGAAACAGAAAGAGAAGCAAAAGCAAAAGGAGAAGCAGAAGAAACAGAAGAAGCAGAGGCAGTAGCAGAAGAAGCAGAAGATTCAGAAGCAGAAGGAGAAGCAGAAGGAAAAGCAGAAGAACTAGAAGGAGAAGGAGAAGGAGAAACAGGAGTAGAAGCAGAAAGAGAAGCAGAAGAAGGAGCAGTAGAAGGAAAAGCAGCAGGAGAAACAGAAAGAGCAGCAGAAGGAGAAGCAGGAAATGCAGAAAGAGGAGAAGAACAAGCAGAAGAAACAGTAGAAGGACAAGAAGGAGAAGCAGAAGGAGAAGCAGAAAGAGAAGGAGGGGAAGCAGAAGAAGCAGAAGCAGGAGAAGCAGAAGCATAAGAATCCGAAGAAGCAGAAGCAGAACCTGAAGCAGAAGGAGAAGCAGGAGAAGCAGAAGAATCAGAATCTGGAGAAGCAGAATGAGAAGCAGAAGGAGAAGCAGAAGCAGAAAGAGAATCAAAAGCAGTAGGAGAAGCAGAAGAAACAGAAGAAGTAGAAGCAGTAGCAGTTGTAGCAGAAGCAGAAGGAAAAGCAGAAGAACAAGAAGGAGAAGGAGAAACAGAAGGAGAAGCAGAAGGAGAAGCAGAAAGAGAAGCAGGTAAAGCAGAAGAAGAAGAAGCAGAAGGAGAAGCAGAAGAAGGAGAAGGAGAAGCAGAAGGAGAAGCAGAAGCAGAAAGAGAAGCAAAAGCAGAAGGAGAAGCAGAAGGAGAAGCAGAAGAAACAGAAGAAGCAGAATCAGTAGCAGAAGAAGCTGAGGATGCAGAACCAGAAAGAGAAGCAAAAGGAATAGCAGAAGAACGAGAAGGAGAAACAGAAGGAGAAGCAGAAGGAGACGCAGGAAAAGCAGAAGAAACAGAAGCAGACGGAGAAGAAGGAGAAGGAGAAGCCGAAGCAGAAGAAGAAGCAGAAGGAAAAGCACAAGCAGAAGGAGATGCAGAAGGAGAAGCAGGAGATGCAGAAGAAGCAGAAGCAGAAGGAGAAGAAGGAGAAGAATCAGAATCAGAAGAAGCAGAATTAGAAGTAGAAAGATAAGTCGACGAAGAGAAGCAGAACGAGAAGCAGGAGAAGCAGGAGAAGCACAAGCGGGAGAAGCAGAAGAAGAAGAAACAGAAGAAGGAGAAGGAGCAGAAGCAGAAGGAGAAGCAGAAAGAGAAGCAGGAAAAGCAGAAGAAGCAGAAGGAGAAGAAACAAACAGGAGAAGGACAAGAAGCAGAAGCAGAAGCAGAAGGAGAAGCAGAAACAGAAGGGGAAGCAGAAATAGAAAGAGGGGAAGCAGAAGAAGCAGAAGCAGGAGAAGCAGAAGCATAAGAATCCCAAGAAGCAGAAGCAGAACCTGAAGCAGAAGGAGAAGCAGGAGAAGCAGAAGAAGCCGAATCTGGAGAAGCAGAATGAGAAGCTGAAGTAGAAGCAGAAGCAGAAGCAGAAAGAGAAACAAAGGCAGAAGGAGAAGCAGAAGAAACAGAAGAAGCAGAAGCAGTAGCAGTTGCAGCAGAAGCAGAAGGAGAAGCAGAAGGAAAAGCAGAAGAACGAGAAGGAGAAGGAGAAACAGAAGGAGAAGCAGAAGGAGAATCAGAAGGAGAAGGAGAAGAAGCAGAAGGAGAAGCAGAAGGAGAAACAGAAGCAGAAGAAACAGCAGAAAGAGAAGCAGAAGCAGAAGAAGATGCAGAAGGAGAAGCAGGAGAAGCAGAAGAAGCAGAAGCAGAAGGAGAAGTAGAAGAAGGAGAAGGAAGAGCCGCAGAAGCAATAGGAGAAGCAGAAAGAGAAGCAGAAGCAGAATGAGAAGCAGAAAGAGAAGCAGTAGAAGCAGAAGAAGCAGGAAGAGCAGAAGCAGAAGAAAGAGAAGAAGACGAAGAAGAAGAAGAAGAAGCATAAGGAGAAGCATAAGGAGAAGCATAAGGAGAAGTATAAGGAGAAGCAGTAGAAGCAGAAGAAGCAGAAGCAGGAGAAGCTGAAGCAGAAGAAAAAGAATAAGCAAAAGAAGCAGAAGCAGAAGTATTGGGAGAAGCAGAAGAAGGAGAAGGAGAAGGAGCAGCAGAAGGAGAAGCAGAAGCAGAAAGAGAAGCAGAAACAGAAGGAGAACAAGAAGGAGAAGCAGGAGAATCAGAAGAAGCAGAAAGAGAAGGAGAAGAAGGAGAAGCAGAAGTAGAATCAGAAGAAACAGAAGAAGAAGAAGCAGAAGAAACAGAAGCAAAAGAAACAGAAGAAGGAGAAGAGCAGAAGCAGAAGCAGAAGGAGAAACAGAAGCAGAAGGAGAAGCAGAAAGAGAAGCAGGAGAAGCAGAAGAAGCAGGAGAAGCAGAAGCAGAAGAAACAGGAGAAGCCGAAGAAGCAGAAGCAGAATCTGAAGCAGAAGGAGAAACAGAAGAAGCACAATCTGAAGAAGAAGCAGAAGAAACAGAAATAGTAGAATAAGCAGAAGCAGAAGCACCAGGACAAGCAGAAGAAGAAGACGGAGAAGGCGAAAGAGAAGGATTAGGATTAGGAGAAGCAAAAGGATAAGCTGAAGCAGAAAGAGACGCAGAAGGAGAAGCAGCACGAGAAGTAGGAGAAGCAGGAGAAGCAGAAGCAAGAGAAGCAGAAGAAACAGAATACGCAGAAGCAGAATGAGAAGCAGAAGGAGAAATTGAAGCAGAAGGAGAAGCAGAAGCAGAAGGAGAAGCAGAAGAAGGAGAAGTAGAAGCAGAAAGAGAAGCAGAACGAGAAGCAGGAGAAGCAGAAGCAGGAGAAGCAGAAGCAGAAGAAACAGAAGAAGGAGAAGAAGCAGAAGCAGAAGGAGAAGCAGAAAAAAAGGAAATGCAGAAAGAGAAGCAGGAGAAGCAGAAGAAGCAGCAGCAGGAGAAGAAGAAGCAGAAGAAGCCGACGAAGCAGAAGCAGAACCTGAAGCAGAAGGAGAAGCAGAAGAAGCAGAATCTGGAGAAGCAGAAAGAGAAGCAAAAGCAGAAGGAGAAGCAGAAGAAACAGAAGAAGCAGAGGCAGTAGCAGAAGATGCAGAAGCAGAAGGAGAAGAAGAAGGAAAAGCAGAAGAACGAGAAGGTGAGGGAGAAGGAGAAACAGAAGGAGAAGCAGAAAGAGAAGCAGAAGAAGGAGCAGGAGAAGGAAAAGCAGCTGGAGAAGCAGAAAGAGCAGCAGAAGGAGGAGCAGGAGATGCAGAAACAGGAGAAGCATAAGCAGAACAAACAGGAGAAGGACAAGAAGCAGAAGCAGAAGGAGAAGCAGAAACAGAAGGGGAAGCAGAAAGAGAAGGAGGGGAAGCAGAAGAAGCAGAAGCTGGAGATGCAGAAGCATAAGAATCCGAAGAAGCAGAAGGAGAACTTCATGCAGAAGGAGAAGCAGGAGAAGCAGAAGAAGCAGAATCTGGAGAAGGAGAAGGAGAAGCAGAAGCAGAAAGAGAATGAAAATCAGAAGGAGAAGCAGAAGAAACAGAAGAAGGAGAAGCAGTAGCAGTTGTAGCAGAAGCAGAAGGAGAAGCAGAAGGAAAAGCAGAAGAAGAAGAAGGAGAAGGAGAAACAGAAGGAGAAGCAGAGGGAGAAGCAGAAAGAGAAGCAGGTAAAGCAGAAGAAGAAGAAGAAGAAGAAGAAGAAGAAGAAGAAGAAGAAGAAGAAGAAGAAGAAGAAGAAGAAGAAGAAGAAGAAGAAGAAGAAGAAGAAGAAGAAGAAGAAGAAGAAGAAGAAGGAAAATAAGAAGGAGAAGCAGAAGAAGGAGAAGGAGAAGCAGAAGCAGAAAAAGATGCAGACGGAAAAGCAGAAGAAGCAGAAGCAGAAGGAGAAGCAGGAAAACAGAAGAAGCAGAAGCAAA
>NW_012294549.1:0-2067 GCF_000151885.1 Dipodomys ordii | reverse complement strand
CCGCTGTGTCCTGCTGTGTCCCCACTGTATCCTGCTCTGTACCCCGCTGTATTCAGCTTTGTCCCCAATGTGTACGCAGCGTGTCCTGCTGTGTCCCCCGCTGTGTCCCCGCTGTGTCAGGCTGTACCCCGCTGTGTCCTCACTGTGTCCCGCGCTGTGTCCCGCTGTGTCCTCGCTATGTCCCCGCTTTGTCCTCGCTGTGTCCCGCTGTTTCCCGCTGTGTCCCCCGCAATGTCCCGCTGTGTCCCCCGCTGTGTCCCGCTGTGTACCACTGTGTCCCCCGCTGTGTCCCCGCTGTGGCATGCTGTGTCCTCTGCTGTATCCCCGCTGTATCCCGCAGTGTCCCGTGGTGTCCTGCTTTCTCTCCCGTTGTGTCACCCGCTGAATCCCCACTGTGTCCCGCTGTGTCCCCCGCTGTGTCCCCCGCTGTATCCCACTGTTTCCCCCGCTGTGTCCATCTGTGTCCCGCTGTGTCCCTCTGTGTCGCCGGCTTTGTCCCCGATGTGTCCCTGCTGTGTCCCGCTGTGTCCCGTTGTGTCCTCGCAGTGTCCCCACTGTGTCCCAGGTGTGTCCCCTGCTGTGTCAGGCTGTGTCCCGCGGTGTCCTCGCTGTTTCCCCCGCTGTGTCCCGCTGTGTCCTCCGCTGTGTCCCGTGCTGGGTAAAGCTGTGTCCCCCGCTGTGTCCCGCTGTGTCCTGCTGTGTCCTCTCTGTGTCCCGCTGTGTCCGGCTGTGTCCTCGCTGTATCCCCGCTGTGTCCCGCTGTGTCCCAAGGTGTCCCCTTCTCTGTCCCCCGTTTGACCCACTGTGTCCCGCTGTATCCCTCTGTGTCCCGTTGTGTCCTCGCTGTTTAACCACTGTGTCCCAGCTGTGTCCGCGCAGTGTCCCCGCTGTTTCAGGCTGTGTCCTGCTGTTTCTTCGCTGTGTCCCCTGCTGTATCCCACTGTGTCCTCCGCTGTGTCCCGTGCTGTGTCAAGCTGTGTCCCCCACTGTGTCCCTCGCTGTGTCACGTTGTGTCCCACTGTGTCTCCGCTGTGTCGCGTTCTTGTCCAGATGTGTCCTCTCTTGTCCCCCTCTGTGTCCCTCTGTGTGCCCCGCTGTGTCCCCCGCTGTGTCCCATTGTGTCCCCGCTGTGTCTCGCTCTTCTCCTGCTGTGTCCTCTCTTGTCCCCCTCTGTGTCCCCCGCTGTGTCCCGTTGTGTCCCCATTGTCCTCCGGTGTGTCCCCGCTTTCCCCCTCTGTGTTCCCCGCTGTGTCCCGCTATGTCCCCGCTGTGTTCCCCGCTGTGTCCCACTGTGTCGCCTGCTGTGACCCCGCTATGTGCCTCTGTGTCCCGCTGTGTCCCGCGATATTCCCCGCTGTGTCGGGCTGTGTCCTCGTATTGTCCCATCTCTGTCCCGCTGTGTACCCTGCTGTGTCCGGCTGTGTCCCACTGTGTCCTGCTGTGTCCCCCGCTGTGTCCTCCGCTGTGTCCCGCTGTGTCCCCCGCTGTGTCCCCGCTGTGTCAGGCTATGTCCCACTGTGTATTCACTGTGTCCCGCGCTGTGTCCCGCTGTGTCCCCCGCTGTGTCCCCCTGTGTCCTGCTGTGTCCCGCTGTGTCCTGCTGTGTCCCCCGCTGTGTCCTCCGCTGTGTCCCGCTGTGTCCCCCGCTGTGTCCCTGCTGTGTCAGGCTATGTCCCACTGTGTACTCACTGTGTCCCGCGCTGTGTCCCGCTGTGTCCCCCGCTGTGTCCCCCTATGTCCTGCTGTGTCCCGCTGTGTCCTGCTGTGTCCTCGCTGTGTCCCCACTGTGTCCTGCTGTGTCCCCCGCTGTGTCCCCGCTGTGTCAGGCTATATCCCGCTGTGTCCTCACTGTGTCCTGCACTGTGTCGCGCTGTGTCCCGCTGTGTCCTTCTGTGTCCACGCTGTGTCCACACTGTGTCCCCGCTGTGTCCCACTCTGTCCCGCTGTGTCCCCCGATGTGTCCTGCTGTGTCCCACGTTGTGTCCCCCGCAATGTCCTGCTTTGTCCTCCGCTGTGTCCCGCTGTGTCCCACTGTGTCCCCCGCTGTGTCCCCGCTGTGGCATGCTG
>NW_012294548.1:0-3657 GCF_000151885.1 Dipodomys ordii | reverse complement strand
TGCTGTGTCCCCCGCTGTTTCCCGCTCTATCCTTGCTGTGGCCCCCACTGTGTGCCGCTGTGTCCTCGCTGTGTCCCCCGCTGTGTCCCGCTGTGTCCTTTGGTGTCATGCTGTTTTCCTGCTGTGTCCCTGCTGTGTCCCTCTGTGTACCCCGCTGTGTCCAGTTTTGTCTCCGCTGTGTCTCGCTGTGTCCCACGCTCTGTCCCACACTGTGTCCCGCCTTGTCCAGCGCTTTGTCCCGCTGTGTCCCCCGCTGTGTCCCGCTGTGTCACCCCCTGAGTCCCCGCTGTGTCACCGCTTTGTCCCGCTGTTTCCTCGCTGTGTCCCCTGCTGTCACCCTCTCTGTCCCCTGCTGTGTCTCACGATTTTTCCCCCGCTGTGTCCCACTGTGTCCCGCTGTGTCCGGCTGTGCCCCCACTGTGTCCCTTTGAGTCCACAGCTGTGTACCACACTGTGTAACGCTCTGTTCCCGCTGTATCGACGCTGTGTCCTGCTGTGTCCCGCTGTGTCCTCGCTGTGTTCCCCGCTGTGTCCCGCTGTGTCCTCCGCTGTGTCCCCCGCTGTGTCCTCGCTGTGTCCCCTGCTGTGTCCCGCTGTGTCCTCACTGGGTCCCCACTGTGTCCCGCTTTGTCCCCCGCTGTGTCCCGCTGTGTCCCACTGTGTCCCCGCTGTGTGCCTGCTGTGTCCCGCTGTGTCTCCGGCTTTGTCCCGCTGTGTCCCCGCTGTGTCCCGCTGTGTCCCACTGTGTCCCCGCTGTGTGACCGCTGTGTCCTGCTGTGTACCCCGCTGTGTCCAGCTGTATCTCCGCTGTGTCTCGCTGTGGCCACTCTCTGTCTCCGCTGTCCCCCGCTGTGTCCCCCGCTGTGTCCCGCTGTGTCCCGCTGTGTCCCCCGCTTTTTCCTGCTGTGTCCTGCAGTGTCCCCGCTGTGTCCCGCTGTATAACACTGTGTCCCGTGTTGTCCCACTTTGTCCCCCGCTGTGTCCCCCGCTGAGTCCCCTCTGTGTCCCCTCTGTGTCCCCCTGTGTCCTAGCTGTGTGCCCCGCTGTCTCCCGCTTTGTCTCCCGCTGTGTTCCACTGTGTCCCGCTGTGTCCCCACTGTGTCCCCAACTGTGTCCCGCTGTGTACCCCGCTGTGTCCTGCTATGTTCTCGCAGTGTCCCCGCTGTGTCCCGCTGTGTCCCGCTGTGTCCCCGCTGTGTCACCACCTGTGTACCCCACTCTGTCCCGCTGTGTCCCCCGCTGTGTCTCTGCTGTGTCCCCGCTGTGTCCCGCTTTGTCCTGCTGTGTACTGCTGTGTCCCCCGCTGTGTCCCGCTGTGTCCTGCTGTGTCACGCTGTTTCCCCGCTGCATCCCCGCTGTGTCCCTCTGTGTACCCCGCTGTGTCCAGCTTTGTCCCTGCTGTGTCTCGCTGTGTCCCACGCTCTGTCCCCCTCTGTTTCCCGCTCTGTCCCCCTCTGTGTCCCGCTGTGTCCCCAGCTGTGTCCCACTGTGTCCCCGCAGGGTCACTGCTGTTTCCCGCTGTGTCCCGCTGTGTTCCGTGGTGTCCCTCTTTGTCTCCCGCTGTGTCCCCCGCTGAGTCCCCGCTGTGTCCCGCTGTGTCCTCGCTGTGTCCCCCACTGTCTCCCGCTCTGTCCCCCGCTGTGTCTCACGCTTTGTCCCCGCTGTGTCCCACTGTGTCCCGCTGTGCCCCCACTGTATTTCGTTGTGTCCACAGCTGTGTACCACGCTGTGTAATGCTGTGTGCCCGCTTTATCTACGCTGTGTCCCACTGAGTCCCGCTGGGTCCTCGCTGTGTCGCCCGCTGTGTCCCGCTGTGTCCCCGCTGTGTCCCGCTGTGTCCCCCGCTGAGTCCCCGCTGTGTCACCGCTGTGTCCCGCTGTCTCCTCGCTGGGTCCCCTGCTGTCTCCCTCTCTGTCCCCTGCTGTGTCTCACGCTTTGTCCCCGCTGTGTCCCACTGTTTCCCGCTGTGTCCGGCTGTGCCCCCACTGTGTCCCGTTGTGTAAACAGATGTGTACTACGCTGTGTAACGCTGTGTCCCCGCTGTATCGACGCTGTGTCCCACTGTGTCCCGCTGTGTCCTCGCTGTGTTCCCCGCTGTCTCCCGCTCTGTCCCTCGCTGTGTCTCACGCTTTGTCCCTGCTGTGTCCCACTGTGTCCCGCTGTGTCCGGCTGTGCCCCCACTGTGTCCCGTTGTGTCCACAGCTGAGTACCACGCTGTGTAACGCTGTGTGCCCGCTGTATCGACGCTGTGTCCCGCTGTGTCCTCGCTGTGTTCCCCGCTGTGTCCCGCTGTGTCCTTCCTGTGTCCCCCGCTGTGTCCCGCTGTGTCACGCTGTGTCCCGCTCTGTCCTTGCTGTGTCCCCCACTGTGTGCAGCTGTGTCCTCGCTGTGTCCCCCGCTGTGTCTCGCTGTGTCCTTTTGTGTCACGCTGTTTCCCCGCTGTGTCCCTGCTGTGTCCCTCTGTGTACCCCGCTGTGTCCAGCTTTGTCCCCGTCGTGTCTCGCTGTGTCCCCCGCTGTGTCCCGCTGTGTCCCCCGCTGAGTCCCCGCTGTGTCCCCGCTGTGTCCCTCTGTGTCCCCCGCTGTGTCCCGCTGTGTCCTGCTGTGTCCCGGTGTGTCCCTGCTGTGTCCCGCTGTGTTCTGCAGTGCCCCGCTGTGTCCCGCTGTGTCCCCCGCTGTGTCCCCCTGTGTCATGCTGTGTCCCTCTCTTTGTCCCGCTGTGTCCCCCGCTGTGTCCCCTGCTGTGTCCCCGCTGTGTCCCACTGTGTCCCTGCTGTCCCCCGTTGTGTCCCCGCTGTGTCCCGCTGTGTCCCCTGCTGTGTCCATGCTCTGTCCCGCTGTGTCCCAGTTTTCCCCCTCTGTGTCCCCAATGTCCCCTGCTTTGTCCCGCTGTGTCCCCGTTGTGTCCCCTGCTGAGTTCCCACTGTGTCCTGCTGTGTCCCCCGATGTGTCCCACTGTGTCCCCGCTGTGTCCTGCTGTGTCCCGCTGTGTCCCGCTGTGTCCCCCCTGTGTTCCGCTGTGTCCCTCTTTGTCCCCCACTGTTTCCCCCGATGTGTCCGGATGTGTCCCCAGCTGTGTCCCGCTGTGTCCCCGCTGTGCCCCCACTGTGTCCCTCTGTGTTCCCAATATGTCCCACTTTGTCCCGCTGTGTCCTTGCTGTGTGCCCTGCTGTGTCCTGCTGTGTCCCCCGCTGTGTCCCGCTGTGTCCCGCTGTGTCCGCCACTGTGTCCTGCTGTGTCCCCGCTGTGTCCTACTGTTTCCCCCTATGTGTTCCCGATGTGTCCCCTGCTGTATCCCGCTGTGTCCCCCGCTGTGTCCCAACTGTGTCCTTGCTGTGTCTCCCGCTGTGTCCCGCTGTGTCCCCCACTGTGTCCTGCTGTGTCCCCTGCTGTGTCCCGCTGTGAAATGCTGTGTCCCCCACTGTGTCCCCGCTGTGTCCCCGCTGTGTCCCGCTGTGTCTCGCTGTGTCCCGCTGTGTCCCCGCTGTGTCCCACTGTGTACCCTACTGTGACCCGTTGTGTCCAATTGTATCCCCGCTGTGTGCCGCTGTGTCCCGTTGTGTCCTCGCTCTGTTCCCCGCTGTGTCCCGCTGTGTCCCCTTTGTCCCCCGCTGTATCCCGCTGTGTCACACTATGTTCCCCGCTGTGTCCCCCGTTG
>NW_012294547.1:0-4053 GCF_000151885.1 Dipodomys ordii | reverse complement strand
GTCCCGCTGTGTCCCTGCTGTTTCCCCGCTGTGTCCTGCTGTGTCCCCGCTGTGTTCTGCTGTGACCCCCGCTGTGTCCCCCACTGTGTCCCCCACTTTGCGGGCTGTATCCCCCGCTGTGTCCCCGCTGTGTCGCGCTGTGTCTCCACTGTGTCCCCCACTGTGTACCCAACTTTGTGGGCTGTATCCCCCGCTGTGTCCCCCACTGTGTCCCGCTGTGTCCCCGCTGTGTCCCGCTGTGTCCCGCTGTGTCCCCTGCTAGGTCCCGCTTTGTCCCTGCTGTGTCCCCCTGTGTCCTGCTGTGTCCCCGATGTGTCGCGCTGTGTCTCCGCTGTGTTTCCCGCTGTGTCCCCCGCTGTGTCCCGCTGTGTCCCCCAATGTGTCCTCTGCTGTCCCCCGCTGTGTCCTGCTGTGTCAGGCTGTGTCCCCGCTGTGTCCCACTGTGTCCCTCTATGTCCCCGCTGTGTCCCGCTTTGTCCTCGCTGTGTCACCGCTGTGTTCCCCAGTGTCCCTTTGTGTCGCGCTTTGTCTCCAGCTGTGTCACCCGGTGAGTTCCCGCTGTGTCCCACTGTGTCCCCCACTGTGTCCCGCTGTGTCCTGCTTTGTCCCCGCTGTCCCCCGCTGTGTCCTGCTGTGTCTCCGATGTTTCCTGCTCTGTACCGTTGTTTCCCCTGCTTTGTCGTCCGCTGTGCCCCGCTGTGTCCAGCTGTGTTCCCGGCTGTGTCCCCCGCTGTGTCCCCGCTGTGTTCCGCTGTGTCCCCCGCTGTGTCCCCTGCTGTGTCCCGCTGTGTCCTGCTGTGTCACCGCTGTCCCCCACTGTGTCCCACTGTGTCCTGCTGTTTCCCCTGCTGTGTCCCGCTGTGTCCCTGCTGTTTCCCCGCTGTGTCCAAGTGTGTCCCCGCTGTGTCCCGCTGTGTCACCCGCTGTGTCCCCCACTGTGTCCCCCATTGTGTGGGCTGTATCCCCCGCTGTGTCCCGCTGTGTTCCCGCTGTGTTCCCCGCAGTGTCCCCGCTGTGTCCTCGCTGTGTCCCACTGTGTCCTCGCTGTGTCCCCAGACGTGTCCTGCTGTGTCCCCCGCTGAGTCCCGCTTTGTCCCCTTTGTGTCTCCCTGTGTCCCCCGCTGTGTCCCCTGCTGTGTCCCGCTGTGTCCCCCGCTGTGTCCCCTCTGTGTCCACAGCTGTGTCCCCGCTGTGTCCCGCTGTGTCCCCGCTGTGTCCGGCTGTGTCCCCAGCTGTGTCCCCCTCTGTGTCCCGCTGTGTCCCGCTGTGTCACAGCTGTCCCCCGCTGTGTCCCACTGTGTCCTACTGTTTCCCCCGCTGTGTCCCGCTGTGTCCCTGCTGTTTCCCCGTTGTGTCCACTGTGTCCCCGCTGTGTCCCGCTGTGTTCCCCGATGTGTCCCCAACTGTGTGGGCGGTATCCTCCGCTGTGTTCCCCGCTGTGTGCCGCTGTGTCCCTGCTGTGTCCCGCTGTGTCCCCCGCTGTGTCCCGCTTTGTCCCTGCTGTGTCCCCCTGTGTCCCGCTGTGTCCCCGCTGTGTCCCGCTGTGTCCCCTCTGTGTTCCCGCAGTGTCCCGCTGTGTCCCGCTGTGTCCAAGCTGTGTCCCCGTTGTTTCCCCCGCTGTGTCCCGCTGTGTCCCCCGCTGTGTCTCCCACTGTGTCCCCCACTGTGTTGGTTGTGTTCCCCGCAGTGTACCCCGCTGTGTCCCCCTGTGTCCCGGCTGTGTCCCGCAGTGTCCCCTGCTTTGTCCCGCTGTGTCCCCCGCTGTGTCCCCTCTGTGTCCACCGCTGTGTCCCCGCTGTGTCCCGCTGTGTCCCCGCTGTGTGCCCCTCTGTGTCCCGCTGTGTCCCCCTCTGTGTCCCGTTTGTTCCCCGCTGTGTCCCGATTTGTCTCCGCTGTGTCCCCCGCTGTGTCCCTGCTGTGTCCCCCGCTGTGTCCCGCTGTGTCCCCGCTGTATCCCCCAATGTGTCCCCCGCTGTGTCCCGCTGTTTCCACCGCTATGTCCCCCGCTGTGTCCCGCTGTGTACCCCGCTGTGTCCCGCTGTGTCCCCCGCTGTCTCCCGCTCTGTCTCCCGCTGTGTCTCATGCTTTGTCCCCGCTGTGTCCCACTGTGTCCCGCTGTATCCCCTGCTGTGTCCTGCTGTGTCCCTGCTGTTTCCCTGCTGTGTCCCGCTGTGTCCCCGCTGTGTCCAGCTGTGTGCCCCTCTGTGTCCCCTACTGTGTCCCCCACTGTGTGGGCTGTATCCCCCGCTGTGTCCCCCGCTGTGTCCCGCTGTGTCCCCCGCTTTGTCCCGCTGTGTCCCCGTTGTCCCCTGGTGTGTCCCCGCTGTCCTCTGCTGTGTACCCCGTTGTGTTCCGCTGTTTCCCACTGTGTCCCCGCTGTGTCCCCCACTGTGTCCCGCTGTGTCCCCGCTGTGTCCCGCTGTGTCCCACTGTGTCCCCTGCTAGGTCCCGCTTTGTCCCTGCTGTGTCCCCCTGTGTCCTGCTGTGTCCACGATGTGTCGCGCTGTGTCTCCGCTGTGTTTCCCGCTGTGTCCCCCGCTGTGTCCCGCTGTGTCCCCCAATGTGTCCTCCGCTGTCCCCCGCTGTGTCCTGCTGTGTCAGGCTGTGTCCCCGCTGTGTCCCACTGTGTCCCTCTATGTCCCCGCTGTGTCCCGCTTTGTCCTCGCTGTGTCACCGCTGTGTTCCCCAGTGTCCCTTTGTGTCGCGCTTTGTCTCCAGCTGTGTCACCCGGTGAGTCCCCGCTGTGTCCCACTGTGTCCCCCACTGTGTCCCGCTGTGTCCTGCTTTGTCCCCGCTGTCCCCCGCTGTGTCCTGCTGTGTCTCCGATGTTTCCCCGCTGTGTCCTGCTCTGTACCGTTGTTTCCCCTGCTTTGTCGTCCGCTGTGCCCCGCTGTGTCCAGCTGTGTTCCCGGCTGTGTCCCCCGCTGTGTCCCCGCTGTGTCCCGCTGTGTCCCCCGCTGTGTCCCCTGCTGTGTCCCGCTGTGTCCTGCTGTGTCACCGCTGTCCCCCACTGTGTCCCACTGTGTCCTGCTGTGTCCCCCGCTGTGTCCCCTGCTGTGTCCCGCTGTGTCCTGCTGTGTCACCGCTGTCCCCCACTGTGTCCCACTGTGTCCTGCTGTTTCCCCTGCTGTGTCCCGCTGTGTCCCTGCTGTTTCCCCGCTGTGTCCAACTGTGTCCCCGCTGTGTCCCGCTGTGTTCCCCGCTGTGTCCCCCACTGTGTCCCCCACTGTGTGGGCTGTATCCCCCGCTGTGTCCCGCTGTGTTCCCGCTGTGTTCCCCGCAGTGTCCCCGCTGTGTCCTCGCTGTGTCCCACTGTGTCCTCGCTGTGTCCCCAGACGTGTCCTGCTGTGTCCCCCGCTGAGTCCCGCTTTGTCCCCTTTGTGTCTCCCTGTGTCCCCCGCTGTGTCCCCTGCTGTGTCCTGCTGTGTCCCCCGCTGTGTCCCCTCTGTGTCCACAGCTGTGTCCCCGCTGTGTCCCGCTGTGTCCCCGCTGTGTCCGGCTGTGTCCCCAGCTGTGTCCCCCTCTGTGTCCCGCTGTGTCACGCTGTGTCACAGCTGTCCCCCGCTGTGTCCCACTGTGTCCCACTGTTTCCCCCGCTGTGTCCCGCTGTGTCCCTGCTGTTTCCCCGTTGTGTCCACTGTGTCCCCGCTGTGTCCCGCTGTGTTCCCCGATGTGTCCCCAACTGTGTCCCCCACTGTGTGGGCTGTATCCTCCGCTGTGTTCCCCGCTGTGTGCCGCTGTGTCCCCGCTGTGTCCCGCTGTGTCCCGCTGTGTCCCCCGCTATGTCCCGCTTTGTCCCTGCTGTGTCCCCCTGTGTCCCGCTGTGTCCCCCCTGTGTCCCGCTGTGTCCCCTCTGTGTTCCCGCAGTGTCCCGATGTGTCCCGCTGTGTCCAAGCTGTGTCCCCGTTGTTTCCCCCGCTGTGTCCCGCTGTGTCCCTGCTGTTTCCCCGCTGTGTTCCCCTGTGTCCCGGCTGTGTCCCGCAGTGTCCCCTGCTTTGTCCCGCTGTGTCCCCCGCTGTGTCCCCTCTGTGTCCACCGCTGTGTCCCCGCTGT
>NW_012294546.1:0-1671 GCF_000151885.1 Dipodomys ordii | reverse complement strand
TGTGTCCCGCTGTGTCCCCGCTGTATCCCCCAATGTGTCCCCCGCTGTGTCCCGCTGTTTCCACCGCTATGTCCCCCGCTGTGTCCCGCTGTGTACCCCGCTGTGTCCCGCTGTGTCCCCCGCTGTCTCCCGCTCTGTCTCCCGCTGTGTCTCATGCTTTGTCCCCGCTGTGTCCCACTGTGTCCCGCTGTATCCCCTGCTGTGTCCTGCTGTGTCCCTGCTGTTTCCCCGCTGTGTCCCGCTGTGTCCCCGCTGTGTCCAGCTGTGTGCCCCGCTGTGTCCCCCACTGTGTCCCCCACTGTGTGGGCTGTATCCCCCGCTGTGTCCCCCGCTGTGTCCCCCGCTGTGTCCCGCTGTGTCCCCCGCTTTGTCCCACTGTGTCCCCGTTGTCCCCTGGTGTGTCCCCGCTGTCCTCTGCTGTGTACCCCGTTGTGTTCCGCTGTTTCCCGCTGTGTCCCTGCTGTGTCCCCCGCTATGTCCCGCTCTGTCCCCCCTGTGTCCCCCGTTGTGTCCCGCAGAGTCCCCCGCTGAGTCCCCCGCTGTGTCCCCGCTGTGACTTGCTGTGTCCCCGCTGTGTCCGGCTGTGTCCCCCGCTGTGTCCCCTGCTGTGTCCCGCTGTGTCCTTGCTGTGTCCCCCTCTGTGTCCCCGTTGTGTTCCCGTTGTCCCCAGGTGTGTCCCTGCTGTCCTCCGCTGTGTTCCACGCTGTGTCCCACGCTGTGTCCTGCTTGTCCTGCTGTGTCCCCGCTGTCCCCCGCTGTGTCCCACTGTGTCCCTCTGTGTTCTCCGCTCTGTCCTGCTCTGTCCCTGCTTTGTCCCATTATGTCCCGCTGTGTCCGGCTGTGTCCCCGCTGTGTCCTCGCTGTGTCCCCCACTGTGTCCCGCTGTTTCCCCGCTGTGTCTTCTGCTTTGTCCTCCGCTGTGTCCTGCTGTGTCCCCCACTGTGTCCTCCGGTGTGTCCCGCTGTGTCCCCCGCTGTGTCCTGCTGTGTCCCGCGGTGTCCCGCTGTTTACCGCTGTGTCCCTCTGTGTCCCGTTTTGTCCTCGCTGTGTCCCCGCTATTTCCCCGCTGTGTCAGACTGTGTCCCGCCGTGTCCTCGCTGTGTTCTCCGCTGTGTCCCGCTGTTTCCTGCTGTGTCTATCTGTGTCCTCGCTGTTTCCTGCTGTGTCCTGCTGTGTTCTCGCTGTGTCCCCGCTGTCACCTTCTGTACCGCGCTCTGTCCAGCTGTGTCCCGGCTGTGTCCCGCTGTGTCCCGCTGTGTCTTCCGCTGTGTCCCCCGCTGTGTCCCGTTGTGACCCTGCTGTGTCCCCCGATGTATCCCCCACTGTGTCCCGCTGTGTCCACCGCTATGTCCCCCGCTGTGTACCGATGTGTCCCCTCTGTGTCCACTGCTGTGTCCCTGCTGTGTCCCGCTGTGTCCCCGCTATGTCCGGCTATGTTCCCCGCTGTGTCTCCCACTGTGTCCCGCTGTGTCCTGCTGTGTCACCGCTGTCCCCCGCTGTGTCCCACTGTGTCCCGCTGTTTTCCTCGCTGTGTCCCGCTGTGTCCCTGCTGTTTCCCCGCTGTGTCCAACTGTGTCCCCGCTGTGTCCCGCTGTATACCCCGCTGTGTCCCCCACTGTGTCCCCCACAAAATCCCCCACTGTGTGGGCTGTATCCCCCGCTGTGTCCCGC
>NW_012294545.1:0-1047 GCF_000151885.1 Dipodomys ordii | reverse complement strand
CCTCCATGTGTTCCCCGCTGTGTCCCGCTGTGTCCCCGCTGTGTGCCCGCTGTGTCCCGCTGTGTACTCCGTATGTCCAGCTGTGTCACCGCTGTGTTCCGCTGTGTTCTCGCTGTGTCCCCCGCTGTGTCCAGTAGTGTCCACAGCTGTGTACCCCGCTGTGTCCCGCTGTGTGCCCGCTGTATCGACGCAGTGTCCTGCTGGGTCCCTCTGTGTCCTCGCTGAGTCCCCGCTGGGTCCCAAGCTGTGTCCCGCTGTGTACCACACTGTGTCCCGCTATGTTCCCGCAGTGTCCCTGCTGTGTCCCGCTGTGTCCCCTTGTGTCCTCGCTGTGTTCCCCGCGGTGTCCCGTTGTGTCCCCAGCTGTGTACCCCGCTGTGTCCCGCTGTGTCCCCGCTGTATCGACGCTTTGTCCCACTGGGTCCCGCTGGGTCCTCCCTGTGTTCCGCGCTGTGTCCCACTGTGTCCCCCGCTCTGTCCCGCTGTGTCTACTGCTTTGTCCCCGCTATGTCCCGCTGTGTCTCGCTGTGTCCCTCTGTGTCCTCGCTGTGTCCCCCGCTGTGTTCCGCTGTGTCCTCGCTGTGTCCCCCGCTGTGTCCCGTTGTGTCCCCAGCTGTGTACCCCGCTGTGTCCCTCTGTGGTCCCGCTGTATCAAAGCTGTGTCCCTCTGGGTCCCGCTGGGTCCTCGCTGTGTTCCCCGGTGTGTCCTGCTGTGTACCCCTCTGTGTCCCCTGCTGTGTCCCGCTGTGTCATGCTGTGTACTGCTGTGTCTCCAGCTGAGTCCGGCTGTGTCCCCGCTGTGTCCCAATGTGTCCTCTGTGTGTCCCCCGCTGTGTCTCGCTGTGTCTCCCCTTTGTACCCCGCTGTGTCCCGATGTGTCCCGCTGTGTCCTCGCTGTGTCCCCCGCTATTTCCTGTTGTGTCCCCAGGTGTGTACCCCGCTGTGTCCCGCTGTGTCCCCCCTGTATCGACACTGTGTCCCGCTGGGTTCATCCCTGTGTTCCCCGCTGTGTCCCGCTGTGTCCCCCGCTGTGTCTCGCTGTGTCTA
>NW_012294544.1:0-3807 GCF_000151885.1 Dipodomys ordii | reverse complement strand
CCGCTGTGTCCCACTGTGTCCAGCTGTGTCCGCCTGTGCCCCCACTGTGTCCCGTTGTGTCCACAGATGTGTCCCACGCTGTGTAACGCTGTGTGCCCGCTTTATCGACGCTGTGTCCCGCTGGTTCCCGCTGTGTCCTCGCTGTGTCCTTCGCTGTGTCCCGATGTGTGCCGCGCTGTGTCCCGCTGTGTCCCCGCTGTGTCCCCCTGTGTCCCCGCTGTTTCCCCCTGTGACCTCCCTGTGTCCCCCGCTGTCTCCCACTCTGTCCCCCGCTGTGTCTCACGCTTTGTCCCCGCTGTGTCCCGCTGTGTCCCTTTGTGTCCCCAGCTCTGTAACCCGCTGTGTAACGCTGTGTCCCCGCTTATCGACGTTGTGTCCCGCTGGGTCCTGCTGTGTCCTTGCTGTGTTCCCTGTTGTGTCCCTCTCTGTCCCCCGCTGTGTCCCCCGCTGTGTCCTGCTGTGTCCCCCGCTGTGTCCCATTGTGTCCCGCTGTGTCCCCAGGTGTGTCCCTGCTGTGTCCCTGCTGTGTCCCGCTGTGTCCCGCTGTATCCCGCTGTGACCACGCTTAGTCCCCCCTGTGTCCCCGCTGTGTCCCCCTGTGTCCTGGCTGTGTCCCCCGCTGTCTCCCACTCTGTCCCCCGTTTTTGTCTCACGCTTTGTCCCCGCTGTGTCCCACTGTGTCCCGCTGTGTCCCGCTGTGCCCACACTGTGTCCCGTTGTGTCCACAGCTGGGTACCAAACTGTGTAACGTTGTGTCCCCGCTGTATCGACGCTGTTCCCCGCTGTGTCCCGCTGTGTCCCCCGCTGTGTCCCCTGCTGTGTCCTCGGTGTGTCCCCCGCTGTGTCCCGATATGTCCTCGCTGTGTCCCGTGCTGTGTCCCGCAGTGTCCCCCGCTGTGAACCGCTGTGTCCCGCTGTGTCCCGCTGTGTCCCTGCTGTGTCCCGCTGTGTCCTGCTGTGTCCCGCTGTGTCCTCGCTGTGTCCCCCGCTCTGTCCCGTTGTGTCCCCAGCTGTGTACCCCGCTGTGTCCCGCTGTGTCCCCGCTGTATCGACGCTGTGTCCCACTGGGTACCCCTGTGTCCTCCCTGTGTTCCCCGCTGTGTCCTGCTGTGTCCCCGCTGTGTGCCTTTTGTGCCCCGCTGTGTACTCCGTTGTGTCCAGCTGTGTCACCGCTGTGTCCCGCTGTGTCCTCGCTGTGTCCCACGCTGTGTTCTGCTGTGTCCTCGCTGTGTGCCCCGCTGTGTCCGGTTGTGTCCCCAGCTGTGTACTGCGCTGAGTCCCACTGTGTCCTCGCTGTATCGACCCTGTGTCCCGCTGGGTCCCGCTTTGTCCTCGCTGTGTCCCCCGCTGTCTCCCGCTCTGTCCCCCACTGTGTCTCACGCTTTGTCCCCGCTGTGTCCCACTGTGCCCCGCTGTGTCCCACTGTGCCACCACTGTGTCCCGTTGTGTTACGCTGTGTACTGCTGTGTCTCCCACTGAGTCCCGATGTGTCACCGCTGTGTCCCGTTGTGTCCTCGCTGTGTCCCCCGCTGTGTCCCGCTGTGTCCCGCTGGGTTCTGCTGTGTCCTCGCTGTGTTCCCCGCTGTGTCCCCTGCTGTGTACCGCTTTGTCCTCGCTGGGTCCCCTGCTGTGACCCGCTGTGCCCCCACTGTGTCCCGTTGTGTCCACAGCTGTGTACCACGCTGTGTAACGCTGTGTCCCAGCTGTATCGACGCTGTGTCCCACTGGGTCCCGCTGGGTCCTCGCTGTGCAGTGCTGTGTCCTCGCTGGGTCCCCCGCTGTGTCCCGCTGTGTCCCGCTGTGTCCCCCGCTGTGTCCCGCTGTGTCCCGCTCAGTCCCTGCTGTGTCCCGCTGTGTCCTGCTTTGTCCCCGCTGTGTGCCCGCTGTGTCCCGCTGTGTACTCCGTTGTGTCCAGCTGTGTCACTGCTGTCCGGCTGTGTCCAATCTCTGTCTCCGCTGTCCCCAGCTGTGTTCCCTGCTGTGTCCCGCTGTGTCCCGCTGTTCCCCCGCTTTGTCCCGCTGGGTCCCCGCAGTGTCCCTGCTGTGTCCTGCTGTGTCACACTGTGGCCCATGGTGTACAGCTTTGTCCCCCACTGTGTCCCCCACTGAGTCCCCTCTGTGTCGCCGCTGTGTCCCGCTGTGTCCTCGCTGTGTCTCCCGCTGTCCCCCGCTTTGTCCCACGTTGTGTCCTGCTGTGTCCACGCTGTGTCCCCCGCTGTGTCCCGCTGTGTCTCCCGCAGAGTCCCCTCTTTGTCGCCGCTGTGTCCCGCTCTGTCCTCGCTGTGTCCCCCGCTCTCTCCCGCTTTGTTCCAAGCTGTGTCCCGCTGTGTCCCGCTGTGTCCTCGCTATGTCCCCTGCTGTGTCCCGCTGTGTCCCTGCTGTTTCCCAAGTTGTGTGCCGTTGTGTGCTGCTGTGTACCCCGCTGTGTCCCGATATGTTCCCGCAGTGTCCCCGCTGTGTCCCGCTGTGTCCTCGTTGTGTCCCAATGTGTCCTCGCTGTGTCCCCCACTGTGTCCCGCTGTTTCCCCCCTGTGTTCCCCGCTGTGTCCCGCTGTGTCCCGCTGTGTCCCTCCTGTGTCCCCTGTTGTGTCCCGCTGTGTCCCGCTGTGTCACACTGTGTCCCATGGTGTCCTGCTTTGTCCCCAGCTGTGTCCCCCGCTGTGTCCACTCTGTGTCCCGCTGTGTCCTCGCTGTGTGCCCCGGTGTCTCCCACTTTGTCCCACGCTCTGTCCTGCTGTGTCCTCCCTGTGTCCCTCGCTGTGTCCCGCTGTGTCCCTGCTGTGTCCCAAGCTGTGTTCCGCTGTGTCTCGCTGTGTACCCCGGTGTGTCCCGCTATGTTTCCGCAGTGTCCCCTCTGTGTCCCCACTGGGTCCTGCTGTGTCCTCGCTGTGTCCCCTGCTGTGTCCCGTTGTGTCCCCAGCTGTGTACCTGCTGTGTCCCGCAGTGTCCCCGCTGTATCGACGCTGTGTCCCGCTGGGTCCCGCTGTGTCCTCGCTGTGTTCCCCGCTGTGTCCCGCTGTGTACCCCTCTGTGTCCCACTCTGTGTCCCGCTGTGTCCCGCTGTGTCCTACTCTGTGTCCCGCTGTGTCCCCGCTCCGTCCCGCTGTGTCCCGCTGTGTCCCGTGGTGTCCCGCTTTGTCCCCCGCTATGTCCCGCTGTGTCCCCGCTGTGTCCCGCTGTGTCCTCCCTGTGTCCCCCGCTTTGTCCCGCTCTGTCCCCCGCTATGTCCCGCTGTGTCCCCGCTGTGTCCCGCTGTGTCCTCCCTGTTTCCCTCGATGTGTTCCGCACTTTCCTCCGCTGTGTCCCTCTGTGTCCCGCTGTGTCCTCCGCTGTATCGACGCTGTGTCCTGCTGGGTCCCGCTGGGTCCTCACTGTGTTCCCCGCTGTGTCCCGCTGTGTCCCCACTGTGTCCCCCAGTGTCCCGCGCTGTGTCCCCACTGTGTACCCCGCTGTGTCCTGCTGTGTCCCCGCTGTGTCCCACTGTGTCCGGCTGTGTCCGCCGCTGTGTCCATGCTGTGTCCCCGCTGTGTCCCGCTGTGTCCCCCGTTGTGTCCCTCTGTGTCTCGCTGTGTCCCCGCTGTGTCCCGCTGTGTCCCCGCTGTGTCCCAATGTGTACCCCGCTGTGTCCAGCTGTGTCACCGCTGTGTCCCGCTGTGTCCCCAGCTTTGTCCCCCGCTGTGTCCCGCAGTGTCCGCCGCTGTGTCCCGCTGTGTCCCCTCAGTGTCCCCACTTGCTCCGCTGTGTCCCGTGGTGTCCCGCCCTGTCCCTTGCTGAAGTCCCCCATGGGTCTCGCTCTGTCCCCACTGT
>NW_012294543.1:0-5725 GCF_000151885.1 Dipodomys ordii | reverse complement strand
CGCTGTATTGACGCTGTGTCCCGGTGTGTCCCGCTGTGTCCGCGCTGTGTTCCCGGCTGTGTCCCGCTGTGTACCCCTCTGTGTCCCCTGCTGTGTCCCGCTGTGTCCCCTCTCTGTCCCCTGCTGTCCCCCACTGTGTCCCCCGCTGTTTCTCACTGTGTCGCCCGCTTTGTCCCTCTGTGCCCCTGCAGTGTCCCCGCTGTGTCCCACTGTGTCACACTGTGTCCAGTGTTGTCCCGCTTTGTCCCCCGCTGTGACCTCGCAGTGTTTCCCTCTGTGTCCCGCTGGGTCCTCGCTGGGTCCCCCGCTGTGTCCCGCTGTGTTCCCCGCTGTGTCCTGCTGTGTCCGACTGTGTCCCGCTGTGCCCCTGCTGTGTCCCGCTGTGTCCCGCTGTGTCCCCGCTGTGTGCCCGCTGTGTCCCGCTGTGTACCCCGCTGTGTCCAGCTGTGTCCTTTTGTGTCACGCTGTTTCCCCGCTGTGTCCCTTCTGTGTCCCTCTGTGTACCCCGCTGTGTCCAGCTTTGTCCCCGCTGTGTCTCGCTGTGTTCCACGCTCTGTCCCACACTGTGTCCCGCAGTGTCCCCCGCTGTGTCCCGCTGTGGCCCCCGCTGTGTCCCACTGTGTCCCCCGCTGAGTCCCCGCTGTGTCACCGCTGTGTCCCGCTGTTTCCTCGCTGTGTCCCCTGCTGTCTCCCTCTCTGCCCCCGCTGGGTCTCACTCTTTGTCCCCGCTCTGTCCCACTGTGTCCCGCTGTGTCCGGCTGTGCCCCCACTGTGTCCCGTTGTGTCCACAGTGTGTACCACGCTGTGTAACGCTGCGTCCCCGCTGTATCGATGCTGTGTCCCGCTGTGTCCCGCTGTGTTCTCGCTGTGTTCCCCACTGTGTCCCGCTGTGTCCCCCGCTGTGTCCCCCGCTGTGTCCTCGTTGTGTCCCCTGTTGTTCCCTCTGTGTCCTCACTGGGTAGCCCACTGTGTCCCACTGTGTCCTCCGCTGTGTACCACGCTGTGTAACTCTGTGTGCCCGCTGTATCGACGCTGTGTCCCGCTGTGTCCACGCTGTGTCTTCGCTGTGTTCCCCGCTGTGTCCTGCTGTGTCCCCCACTGTGTTCCCCGCTCTGTCCCCCTGTGTCCCCCGCTGTGTCCTGCTGTGTCCTCGCTGGGTCTCCCGCTGGGTCCCGCTGAGTCCCCCGCTGTGTCCCGCTGTGTCCCGCTGTGTCCTCGCTGTGTCCCCCGCTGTGTCCCGTTGTGTTCCTAGCTGTGTACCCCGTTGTGTCCTGCTGTATCGACTCTGTGTCCCACTGGGTCCCGCTGTTTCCTTCCTGTGTTCCCCGCTGTGTCTCACTGTGTCCCCGCTGTATCGACGCTGTGTCCCTGCTGTGTCCCGCTGTTTCCCGCTCTGTCCTCGCTGTGTCCCCAGCTGTGTCCCGTTGTGTCCCCAGCTGTGTCCCCCGCTATGTCAAGCTGTGTGTACTGCTGTGTCCACGCTGTGTCCCGTTGTGTCTCGCTGTGTCCCGCTGTGTCCTCTCTGTGTCCCCTGCTATGTTCCGCTGTGTCCTCGCTGTGTCCCCCGCTGTGTCCCGCTGTGTCCCCATTGTGTCCCCCGCTGTGTCGCGCAGTGTCCCGCTGTGTCCCCCGCTGTTTCCGCTGCTGTGTCCTGCTGTGTCCCCCGCTGTGTCACCAATGTGTCCCGCTGTGTCCTCGCTGTGTCCCGCTGTGTCTCGCTGTGCCCCCACTCTGTCCCGTTGTGTCCACAGCTGGGTACCATGCTGTGTAACACTGTGTCCCCGCTGTATGGACGCTGTGTCCTGCTGTGTCCCGCTGTGTCCTTGCTGTGTTCCCCGCTGTGTCCCGCTGTGTCCCCAGCTGTGTCACCCGCTGTGTCCCGCTGTGTCCTCGCTGGGTCCCCCGCTATGTCCAGCTGTGCCCCCTGCTGTGTTCGGCTGTGTCCCGCTATGTCTCGCTCGGTCCCTGCTGTGTCCCGCTGTGTCCCCGCTGTGTGCCCGGCTGTGTCCTGCTGTGTACTCCGTTGTGTCCAGCTGTGTCACCGCTGTGTCTTGCTTTGGCCCCTCTCTGTCTCCGCTGTCCCCCGCTGTGTCCCGCTGTGTCCCGCTGTGTCCCCCGCTTTGTCCCGCTGAGTCCCCTCTGTGTAGCCGCTGTGTCCCGCTGTGTCCTCGCTGTGTCCCCGCTGTCTGCCGCTTTGTCCCCGCTGTGTCCCTAGCTGTGTCCCGCTGTGTCCCACTGTGTACCCCGCTGTGTCCCACTATGTTCCCACAGTGTCCCAGCTGTGTACCGCTGTGTCCCGCTGGGTACTCTCTGTGTCCCCCGCAGTGTCCCGTTGTGTCCCCAGCTATGCACCCTGCTGTGTCCCGCTGTGTCCCCGCTGTAACGACGCTGGGTCCCGCTGGGTCCCGCTATGTCCTCCATGTGTTCCCCGCTGTGTCCCGTTGTGTCCCCAGTTGTGTACCTCGCTGTGTGCAGCTGTGTCCCCACTGTATCGACGCTGGGTCCCGCTGGGTCCCGCTGTGTCCTCCCTGTGTCCCCCGCTGTGTCCCTCTGTGTCCCACTGTGTCCGCCACTGTGTCCCACACTGTGTTCGGCTGGGTCCTCGCTGTGTCCCGCACTATCCCGCTGTGTCCTCGCTCTGTCCCCCGGTGTGTCCCGCTGTGTCCCCGCTGTGTCCCAAGCTGTGTCCTGCTGTGTACCCCACTGTGTCCCCCTCTGTGTCCCGCTGTGTCCCCCGCTGTGTCCCGCTGTGTCCTGCTGTGTCCCCCGCTGTGTCCCTGCTGTGTCCCCACTGTGTCCTGCTGTATACTGCTGTGTCCCCCGCTGAGTCCGGCTGTGTCCCCACTGTGTCCCGCTGTGTTCCCCATGTGTCCCCCGCTGTGTCCCACCGTGTCCCACTGTGTCCCCCACTGTTTCCCCCGCTGTGTCCGGCTGTGTCCCCCGCTTTGTCCCGCTGTGTCCACTGCTGTGTCTCCGCTGTGTTCCGCTTTTTCCCTGGCTGTATCCCGCTATGTCCTCACTGTGTCCCCCGCTGTATCCCGCTGTGTCCTCGCTGTGTCCCCAGCTGTGTCCCGCTGTGTCCCCCGCTTTGTCCCGCTGTGTCCCCCGCTTTGTCCCGCTGTGTCCCACTGTGTCCCCGCTGTGTCCCGCTGTGTCCCGCTGTGTCCCCGGTGTGCCCGCTGTGTCCCGCTGTGTACCCAGCTGTGTCCAGCTATGTCACCGCTGTGTCCCGCTGTGGCCCATCTCTGTCTCCGCTGTCCCCCGCTGTGTCCCCCACTGTGTGCCGCTGTGTCCCACTATGTCCCCCGCTTCATTCTGCTTTGTCCCCCGCTGTATTCCGCTGTTTCCCGCTGTGTCCCGTGGTGTCTCACTTTGTCCCCGCTGTGTCCCCAGCAGTGTGCCCGCTGTGTCCCGCTGTGTCCTCAGCTGTGTACCACGCTGTGTCCCGCTGTGTCCCCGCTGTGTGCCCGCTGTGTCCCGCTGTGTACCCTGCTGTGTCCAGCTGTGTCCTTTTGTGTCACGCTGTTTCCCCGCTGTGTCCCTGCTGTGTCCCTCTGTGTACCCCGCTGTGTCCAGCTTTGTCCCCGCTGTGTCTCGCTGTGTCCCACGCTCTGTCCCACACTGTGTCCCGAAGTGTCCCCCGCTGTGTCCCGCAGTGTCCCCCGCTGTGTCCCACTGTGTCCCCCGCTGAGTCCCCGCTGTGTCACCGCTGTGTCCCGCTGTTTCCTCGCTGTGTCCCCTGCTGTTTCCCTCTCTGTCCCTCACTGTGTCTCACGCTTTGTCCCCGCTGTGTCCAACTGTGTCCCGCTGTGTCCGGCTGTGCCCCCACTGTGTCCTGTTGTGTCCACAGTGTGTACCACGCTGTGTAACGCTGCCTCCCCGCTGTATCGACGCTGTGTCCCGTTGTGTCCTGCTGTGTCCTCGCTGTGTTCCCCACTGTGTCCCGCTGTGTCCCCCGCTGTGTCCTCGCTGTGTCCCCCGCTGTGTCCTGCTGTGTCCTCGCTGTGTCCCCCGCTGGGTCCCGGTGGGTCCTGCTGTGTCCTCGCTGTGTCCACCTCTGTGTCCCGTTGTGTCCCCAGCTGTGTCCCCCGCTATGTCCCGATGTGTCTACTGCTGTGTCCATGCTATGTCTTGCTGTGTCGCGCTGTGTCCCCCGCTGTGTCCGCTGCTGTGTCCTGCTGTTTTCCCGCTGTGTCACCAATTTGTCCCGCTGTGTCCTCGCTGTGTCCAGCTGTGTCTCGCTGTGCCCCCACTCTGTCCCGTTGTGTCCACAGCTGGGTACCACGCTGTGTAACCCTGTGTCCCCGCTGTATCGACGCTGTGTCCTGCTGGGTGCCGTTGTGTCCTCGCTGTGTTCCCTGCTGTGTCCCGCTGTGTCCCCCGCTGTGTCCACGCTGTGTCCCCCGCTGTGTCCTGTTGTGTCCTCGCTGTGTTCCCCGCTGTGTCCCGCTTTGTCCCCCGCTCTGTCCCCCGCTGTGTCCTCGCTGTGTCCCCTGCTGTGTCCCGCTGTGTCCTCACTGGGTCCCCCACTGTGTCCCGCTGTGTCCCCCGCTGTGTCCTGCTGTGTCCGCTGTGTCCCCGCTGTGTGCCTGCTGTGTCCCGCTGTGTCTCCACTTTGTCCCGCTGTGTCCCACTGTGTCCCCGCTGTGTCCTACTGTGTCCCGCTGTGTCCCCGCTGTGTGCCCGCTGTGTCCCGCTGTGTACCCCGCTGTGTCCAGCTGTGTCACCGCTGTGTCTCGCTGTGGCCACTCTGTCTCCGCTGTCCCCTGCTGTGTCCCCCGCTGTGTCCCGCTGTGTCCCGCTGTGTCCCCCGCTTTTTCCTGCTGTGTCCCGCAGTGTCCCCGCTGTGTCCCGCTGTGTCACACTGTGTCCCGTGGTGTCCCACTTTGTCCCACGTTGTGTCCCCCGCTGAGTCCCCTCTGTGTCGCCGCTGTGTCCCCCTGTGTCCTCGCTGTGTCCCCTGCTGTCTCCCGCTTTGTCTCACGCTGTGTTCCGCTGTGTCCTGCTGTGTCCCCGCTGTGTCCCCAGCTGTGTCCCTCTGTGTACCCTGCTGTGTCCTGCTATGTTCCCGCAGTGTCCCCGCTGTGTCCCGCTGTGTCCCGCTGTGTCCTCGCTGTGTCCCCAGCTGTGTACCCCACTGTGTTCCGCGTGTCCCTGCTGTATCGACGCTGGGTCCCGCTGGGTACCGCTGTGTCATCCCTGTGTCCCCCGCTGTATCCCGCTGTGTCTCCCGCTGTGTCTCTGCTGTGTCCCCGCTGTGTCCCGCTGTGTACTGCTGTGTCCCCCGCTGAGTCCCGCTGTGTCCCGCTGTGTCCCAATATGTCCTCGCTCTGTCCCCCGCTGTGTCCCGTTGTGTCCTCCCTGTGCCCGCGCTGTGTCCTGCTGTGTCCCCCGCTGTGTCCCCCGCTATGTCCCACTGTGTCCCCCGCTGTGTCCCACTGTGTCCTTGCTGTGTCCCAGGCTTTGTGCCGCTGTGTCCTCGCTGTGTCCCCCGCTGTGTACCAGCTGTGTCCTGCTGTGTCACGCTGTTTCCCCGCTGTGTCCCCGCTGTGTCCCTCTGTGTACCCCGCTGTGTCCAGCTTTGTCCCTGCTGTGTCTCGCTGTGTCCCAAGCTCTGTCCCCCTCTGTTTCCCGCTCTGTCCCCTTCTGTGTCCCGCTGTGTCCCAAGCTGGTGTCCCCCGGCTGGATCCCGGTGGGATCCTGCTGTGATCCTCCGCTGTGTCCC
>NW_012294542.1:0-5725 GCF_000151885.1 Dipodomys ordii | reverse complement strand
TCAAGCAGAAGAGAAGTAGAAGCAGAAGAAGCAGAAGAAGCAGAAGCAGATTGAAGAAGCAGTAGAAGCATAAGAAGCAGAAGCAGGACAAGCAGAAGCAGAAGAACAAGAAGAAGCATAAGAAGCAGAAGCAGAGGGAGAAACAGAAGAAGGAGAAGGAGCAGCAGAAGGTGAAGCAGAAGGAGATGGAGGAGCAGAAAGAGAAGCAGAAACAGACAGAGAAGAAGAAGGATTAGTTGGAGAATCAGAAGAAGCAGAAGCAGAAAGAGAAGCAGAAGAAGGAGAAGGAGAAGCAGAAGCAGAGGAAAGGAAGGAGAAGCAGAAGAAGCAGAAGCGGGAGAAGCAGAAGAAGAAGAAGAAACAGAAGAAGGAGAAGGAGCAGAAGGAGAAGCAAAAGCAGAAGGAGAAGCAGAAAGAGAAGGAGAAGAAGCAGTAGAAGGAGAAGCAGAAGCAGAAGAAACAGAAGAAGCTGAAGAAGCAGAAGCAGGACCTGAAGCAGAAGATACAGAACAAGCAGAAGAAGCAGTAGCAGAAGCAGAACGAGAAGGAGAAGAAGAAGAATGAGAAGGAGAAAGAGAAGGATTAGGAGTAGGAAGAGCAGAAGGAGAATCAGAAGCAGAACGAGAAGCAGAAGGAGCAGCAGATGGAGAAGCAGAAGGAGAAGCAGATGAGAAGCAGAAGAAGGAGAAGCAGATGAAGCAGCAGAAGGAGAAGCAGAAGCAGAAGAAGATGCAGAAGGAGAAGCAGGAAAAGCAGAAGAAGCCAAAGCAGAAGGAGAAGCAGAAGTAGGAGAAGGAGAAGGAGAAGGAAGGGCAGCAGAAGCAATAGGAGAAGCAGAAGAAGAAGCAGAAGCAGAATGAGAAGCAGAAAGAGAAGCAGTAGAAGCAGAAGAAGCAGGAAAGGAAGAAGCAGAAGAAAGAGAAGAAGAAGAAGAAGAAGAAGAAGAAGAAGAAGAAGAAGAAGAAGAAGAAGAAGAAGAAGAAGAAGAAGAAGAAGAAGAAGAAGAAGAAGAAGAAGAAAGAGAAGGAGAAGCAGTAGAAGCAGAAGAAGCAGAAGCAGGAGTAGCAGAAGCAGAAGAAAAAGAATAAGCAAAAGAAGCAGAAGCAGAAGCAGTGGGAGAAGCATAAGAAGGAGAAGGAGAAGGAACAGCAGAATGAGAAGCAGAAGCAGAAAGAGAAGCAGAAACAGAAGGAGAACAAGAAGGAGAAGCAAGAGAATCAGAAGAAGCAGAAGTAGAAGCAGAAAGAAGAGAAGAAGGAGAAGAAGAAGTAGAATCAGAAGAAACAGAAGAAGAAGCATAAGAAACAGAAGCAAAAGAAACAGAAGAAGGAGAAGAGCAGAAGCAGAAGGAGAAGCAGAAATAGAAGCAAGAGAAGCAGAAGAAGCAGGAGAAGCAGAAGCAGAAGAAACAGGAGAAGCCGAAGAAGCAGAAGCAGAATCTGAAGCAGAAGGAGAAACAGAAGAAGCACAATCTGAAGCAGAAGCAGAAGAAACAGAAATAGTAGAATAAGCAGAAGCAGAAGCAGCAGGAGAAGGAGAAGAAGAAGACGGAGAAGGCGAGAGAGAAGGATTAGGAGTAGGAGAAGCAAAAGGATAAGCAGAAGCAGAAAGAGACGCAGAAGGAGAAGCAGCACGAGAAGTAGGAGAAGCAGGAGAAGCAGAAGCAGGAGAAGCAGAAGAATCAGAAGACGCAGAAGCAGAATGAGCAGCAGAAGGAGAAATTGAAGCAGAAGCAGAAGGAGAAGCAGAAGCAGAAAGAGAAGCAGAAGAAGGAGAAGGAGAAGCAGAAAGAAAAGCAGAAAGAGAAGCAGGACGAGAAGCAGGAGAAGCAGAAGCAGGAGAAGCAGAAGCAGAAGAAACAGAAGAAGGAGAAGAAGCAGAAGCAGAAGGAGAAGCAGAACAGAAGGAGAAGCAGAAAGAAAAGGAGGGGAAGCAGAAGAAGCAAAAGCAGGAGAAGCAGAAGCGTAAGAATCCGAAGAATCAGAAGCAGAACCTGAAGCAGAAGGAGAAGCAGGAGAAGCAGAAGAAGCAGAATCTGGAGAAGCAGAAGGAGAAGCAGAAGCAGAAAGAGAAGCAAAAGCAGAAGGAGAAGCAGAAGGAGAAACAGAAAAACAGAAAGCAGTAGCAGAAGAAGCTGAAGATGTAGAAGCAGAAAATGAAGCACAAGAAATAGCAGAAGAACGAGAAGGAGATGGAGAAACAGAAGGAGAAGCAGAAGGAGAAGTAGAAGGAGAAACAGAAGCAGAAGAAGCAGCACAAGGAGAAGCAGAAGCAGAAGAAGATGCATAAGGAGAAGCAGGAGAAGCAGAAGAAGCAGAAGCAGGAGAAGCAAAAGCATAAGAATCCGAAGAAGCAGAAGCAGAACCTGAAGCAGAAGGAGAAGCAGAAGAAAGAGAAGAAGTAGAAGCAGTAGCAGTTGTAGCAGAAGCAGAATGAGAAGCAGAAGGAAATGCAGAAGAACAAGAAGGAGAAGGAGAAACAGAAGAAGAAGCAGAAGGAGAATCAGAAGGAGAAGCAGAAGAAGGAGAAGGAGAAGCAGAAGAAGATGCAGAAGGAGAAGCAGAAGCAGAAGGAGAAGAAGGAAAAGCAGAAGAAGCAGAATCAAAAGGAGAAGCAAAAGAAGGAGAAGGAGAAGCAGAGGCAGAAGAAGAAGCATATGGACAAGCAGTAGCGGAAGGAGAAGCAGGAGAAACAGAAGAAGCAGAAGCTGAAGGAGAAGCAGAAGTAGGAGAAGGAGAAGGAGGAGAAGCAGAAGCAGAAGGAGAAGCAGAAGCGGAATGAGAAGCAGAAAGAGAAGCAGGAGAAGCACAAGAAGGAGAAGCAGGAGAAGCCGAAAGAGAAGAAGCAGAAGAAACAGAAACAGAAGCAGAAGTAGAAGTAGAAGCAGAAGGAGAAGCAGCAGAAGAAGTAGAACCAGAAATTCAGGCAGGAGAAACAGAAGAAGCAGAAGCAGAAGCAGAAGGAGAAGCAAAAAGAGAAGCAGAAGAAGAAGTAGAAGAACCAGCAGGAGAAGCAGCAGAAGAAGCAGAAAAACAAGCAGGAGAAGCAGAAGCAGAAAGAGAAGTAGAAGCAGAAGAAGCAGAAGAAGCAGAAGAAGCAGAAGAAGAAGAAGAAGAAGAAGAAGAAGAAGAAGAAGAAGAAGAAGAAGAAGAAGAAGAAGAAGAAGAAGAAGAAGAAGTAGAAGCAGAAGAAGAAGAAGAAGAATCAGTAGAAACATAAGAAGCAGAAGCAGGAGAAGCAGAACCAGAAGAAAAAGAAGAAGCATAAGAAGCAGAAGCAGAGGGAGAAACAGAAGAAGGAGAAGGAGCAGCAGAAGGTGAAGCAGAAGGAGATGCAGAAGCAGAAAGAGAAGCAGAAATAGAAGGAGAAGAAGAAGGAGAAGTTGGAGAATCAGAAGAAGCAGAAGCAGAAAGAGAAGCAGAAGAAGGAGAAGGAGAAGCAGAAGGAGAAGGACAAGCAGCAGAAGCAGAAGAAGCAGAAGCGGGAGAAGCAGAAGAAGAAGAAACAGAAGAAGGAGAAGGAGCAGAAGGAGAAGCAGAAGCAGAAGGAGAAGCAGAAAGAGAAGCAGAAGAAGCAGTAGCAGGAGAAGCAGAAGCAGAAGAAGCCGAAGAATCAGAAGAAGAAACTGAAGCAGAAGGAGAAGCAGAAGCATCAGAAGCTGGAAAAGCAGAAGCAGAAGAAACCGAACAAGCAGAAGAAGCAGAAGCAGATCGAGAAGCAGAGAGAGAGAGAAAGAGAAGGATTAGAGTAGGAGGAGCAGAAGCAGAATAAGAAGCAGAAAGAGAAGCAGAAGGAGAAGCAGAAGGAGAAACAGAAGCAGAAGCAGGAGAAGCAGAAGCAGAAGGAGAAAGAGAAACACAAGAAGGAGGAATTGAAGGAGAATGAGAGGGAGAAGCAGAAGGAGAAGTAGGAGAAGCAGAAGAAGAAGAAGCAGGAGAAGCAGAAACAGAAGAAACAGAAAAAGCAGAAAAAGCAGAAGAAGAAGCAGCAGGAGAAGCAGAAGAAGAAGAAGGAGAAGGAGAAGGAGAAAGAGAAGGATTAGGAGTAGGAGAAACAGAAGGATAAGCAGAAGCAGAAAGAGAATGAGAAGGAGAAGCAGGAGAAGCAGAAGAAGCAGAAGCAGGAGAAGGAGAAGCAGAATAAAAAGCAGAAGAAGGAGAAATTGAAACAGAAGAAGATGCAGAAGGAAAAGAAGAAGCAGAAGTAGAAGCAGAAGAAGGAGAAGCATAAGGAGAAAGAGAAGGAGAAGCAGGAGAAGCGGAAGCAGGAGAAGCAGAATCAAAAGAAATAGAAGAAGGATAAGAAGCAGAAGCAGAAACAGGAGAAGTAGAAATAGAAGCAGAAATAGAAGCTGAAGAAGCAGAAGCAGAACCTCAAGCAGAAGGAGAAGCAGGAGAAGCAGAAGAAGCAGAATCTGGAGAAGAAGGAGAACCAGAAGGAGAAGCAGAAGCAGAAAGAGAAGCAAAAGCAGAAGGAGAAGCAGAAAGAGAAGCAGAAGAAACAGAAGAAGCAGAAGCAGAAGCAGTAGCAGAAGAAGCTGAAGATGCAGAAGCAGATAGAGAAGCAGAAGGAATAGCAGAATAACGACAAGGAGAAACAGAAGGAGAAGAAGAATGAGAAGCAGAAGGAGAAGCAGGAAAAACAGAAGAAGCAGAAACAGACGGAGAAGCAGAAGAAGGAGAAGCAGAAGCAGAAGAAGAAGCAGAAGGAAAAGCACAAGCAGAAGGAGATGCAGAAGGAGTAGCAGGAGAAGCAGAAGAAGCAGAAGCAGAAGGAGAAGAAGAAGGAGAAGAAGCAGAATCAGAAGAAGCAGAAGAAGTAGAAAGAGAAGCCGACGAAGAGAAGCAGAACGAGAAGCAGGAGAAGCAGAAGAAGCAGAGCGGGAGAAGCAGAAGAAGAAGAAACAGAAGAAATAGAAGGAGCAGAAGCAGAAGGAGGAGCAGAAGCAGAAGGAGAAGCAGAAAGAGAAGCAGGAAAAGCAGAAGAAGCAGAAGCAGGAGAAGCAGAAGCAGAAGAAACAGGAGAAGGACAAGAAGCAGAAGCAGAAGGAGAAGCAGGAGAAGGACAAGAAGCAGAAGCAGAAGGAGAAGCAGAAACAGAAGGAGAAGCAGAAAGAGAAAGAGGGGAAGCAGAAGCAGGAGAACCAGAAGCATAAGAATCCGAAGAAGCAGAAGCAGAACCTGAAGCAGAAGGAGAAGCAGGAGAAGCAGAAGAAGCAGAATCTGGAGAAGCAGAATGAGAAGCTGAAGGAGAAGCAGAAGCAGAAAGAGAATCAAAAGAAGGAGAAGCGGAAGAAACAGAAGAAGCAGAAGCAGTAGCAGTTGCAGCAGAAGCAGAAGGAGAAGCAAAAGTAAAAGCAGAAGAACGAGAAGGAGAAACAGAAGGAGAAGCAGAAGAAGCAGAAGGAGAACCAGAAGGAGAAACAGAAGCAGAAGAAGCAGCAGAAGGAGAAGCAGAAGCAGAAGAAGATGCAGAAGGAGAAGCAGGAGAAGCAGAAGAAGCAGAAGCAGAAGTAGAAAGAGAAGTAGGAGAAGGAGAAGGAAGAGCCGCAGAAGCAATAGGAGAAGCAGAAGAAGAAGCAGAAGCAGAATGAGAAGCAGAAAGAGAAGCAGTAGAAGAAGAAGAAGCAGGAAAAGCAGAAGCAGCAGAAGAGAAGATGATGATGAGAGAAGAGAGAGAGAGAGAGAGAGAGAGAGAGAGAGAGAGAGAGAGAGAGAGAGAAGAG
>NW_012294541.1:0-5726 GCF_000151885.1 Dipodomys ordii | reverse complement strand
TTTCATCAGCTTTGTCCCCCGCTGTGACCTCGCAGTGTTTCCCGCTGTGTCCCGCTGTGTCCTCGCTGTGTTCCCCGCTGTGTCCCGCTGTGTCTCGCTGTGTTACACTGTGTCCCGTGTTGTCCCGCTTGGTCCCCCGCTGTGACCTCACTGTGTTTCCTGCTGTGTCCCTCTGTGTACCACTCTGTGTCCCCAGCTGTGTCCCGCTGTGTACCCCGCTGTGTCCAGCTATGTTCCCGCAGTGTCCCCGCTGTCTCCCGCTGTGTCCTCGCAGTGTCCACCGCTGTGTCCCGTTGTGTCCCCAGCTGTGTACCCCGCTGTGTCCCGCTGTGTCCCCGCTGTATCGACGCTGTGTCATGCTGGGTCCCGCTGTGTCCTCGCTGTGTTCCCCGTTGTGTCCCGCTATGTCCCCCGCTGTGTCCTCCGCTGTGTCCCTGCTGTGTCCCTGCTGTGTCCCCGCTGTGTCCCGCTGTGTCCCGCTGTGTCCTCGATGTGTCCCACGCTGTGTTCCGCTGGGTCCCCCGCTGTGTCCTGCTGTGTCCCGCTGTGTCCCCGCTGTGTCCCTCAGTGTCCCTCGCTGTGTCCCGCTGTGTCTCGCTTTGTCCCTGCTGTGACCAGCTCTGTCCCCGCTGTATTGACGCTGTGTCCCGGTGTGTCCCGCTGTGTCCACGCTGTGTTCCCGGCCGTGTCCCGCTGTGTACCCCTCTGTTTCCCCCGCTGTGTCCCGCTGTGTCTTCCGCTGTGACCCGCTGTGTCCCGCTGTGTCCCCCGATATGTCCCCACTGTGTGCCCCCTGTGTCCCGCTGTGTCCCCCGCTGTGTCCAGCTGTGTCCCCGCTGTGTCCTGCTGTGTCCCCTCTCTGTCCCCTGCTGTCCCCCGCTGTGTCCCCCGCTGTGTCCTTGCTGTGTCGCGCTGTGTCGCCCACTTTGTCCCGCTGTGCCTCTGCAGTGTCCCCGCTGTGTCACACTGTGTCACACTGTGTCCCGTGTTGTCCTGCTTTGGCCCCCGCTGTGACCTCGCTGTGTTTCTCTCTGTGTTCCGCTGTGTACTCTTCTATGTCCTCCGCTGTGTCCCGCTGTGTACCCCGCTGTGTCCAGGTGTGTCCTCGCTGTGTCCCCCGCTGTCTCCTGCTTTGTCCCACGCTGTGTCCCGCTGTGACCCTCTGTGTCCTCGCTGTGTCCCCCGCTGTGTCCCGCTGTGTCCCCGCTGTGTCCACTGCTGTGTCCCGCTGTGTACCCCACTGTGTCCCGCTATGTTCCCGCAGTGTCCCCACTGTGTCCCGCTGTGTCCCACTGTGTCCCGTAGTGTCCCAGTTTGTCCCCCGCTGTGTCCCCTGGTGAGTCCCCGCTGTGTCCCGCTGTGTCCTGCTGTGTACCCCGCTGTGTCCAGCTGTGTCACGGCTGTGTCCCGCTGTGGCCCATCTCTGTCTCCGCTGTGTCCCACTGTGTCCCCCACTTTGTCCCGCTGTGTCCCGCCGTGTCCCCCGCTTTGTCCTGCTGTGTCCCCGCAGGGTCCCGCTGTGTCCCACTGTGTCACACTGTGTCCCGTGGTGTCCCTCTTTGTCCCCTGCTGTGTCCCCCGCTGAGTCCCCTCTGTGTGGCCGCTGTGTCCCTCTGTGTCCTCGCTGTGTCCCCCGCTGTCTCCCGCTTTGTCCCCCGCTGTGTTCCGCTGTTTCACGCTGTGTCCTCGCTGTGTCCCCCGCTGTGTCCCGCTGTGTCCCCGCTATTTCCCCAGCTGTGACCCGCTGTGTCCCGCTGTGTAGCCCGCTGTGTCCCGCTATGTTCCCGCAGTGTCCCGCTGTGTCCCGCTGTGTCCCGCTGTGTCCTCGCTGTGTCCCCTGCTGTGTCCCGTTGTGTCCCCTGCTGTGTACCTCGCTGTGGCCCAATGTGTCCTCGCTGTGTCATGCTCTGTCCTGCTCTGTCCCCGCTGTGTCCCGCTGTGTCCTGCTGTGCCCCACTGTGTGCCCGCTGTGTGCCCGCTGTGTCCCTCTGTGTACCCCGCTGTGTCCAGCTGTGTCCCCGCTGTGTCCCGCTGTGTCCCCTCTCTGTTCCCCGCTGTGTCCCCCGCTGTGTCCCGCTGTGTCCCGCTGTGTCACACTGTGTCCCGTGTTGTCCCGCTTTGTCCCCCGCTGTGACCTCGTTGTGTTTCCCCCTGTGTCCCGCTGTGTACCACTCTGTGACCCCGCTGTGTCCCGCTCGGTATCCCGCTGTGTCCCTCTATGTTCCCGCAGTGTCCCCGCTGTGTCCCGCTGTGTCCTTGCTGTGTCCACTGCTGTGTCCCGTTGTGTCCCCAGCTGTGTTCCCCGTTGTGTCCCGCTGAGTCCCCCGCTGTGTCCACCGCTGTGTCCCTGCTGTGTCCCTGGTGTGTCCCCGCTGTGTCCCGCTGTGTCCCGCTTTGTCCTCACTGTGTCCCAAGCTGTGTTCCGCTGTGTCCCCCGCTGTGTCACGCTGTGTCCCACTGTGTCCCTGCTGTGTCCCACTGTGTCCCCCGCTGTGTCTCGCTGTGTCCCTGCTGTGACCCGCTCTGTCCCCGCTCTATTGACGCTGTGTCCCGGTGTGTCCCACTGTGTCGACACTGTGGTTCCCTGGCTGTGTCCCGCTGTGTACCCCTCTGTGTCCCCAGCTGTGTCCCGCAGTGTCCCCGGCTGTGACCTGCTGTGTTCCGCTGTGTCCCCCGCTGTGTCCCCACTGTGTGCCCCCGGTGTCCCACTGTGTCCCCTCTCTGTCCCCAGCTGTCCCCCGCTGTTTCCCCCGCTGTGTCCCACTGTGTCCCGCTGTGTCCCACTGTGTCACACTGTGTCCCGTGTTGTCCTGCTTTGGCCCCCGCTGTGACCTCGCTGTGTTTCTCTCTGTGTCCCGCTGTGTACCCTTCTGTGTCCTCCGCTGTGTCCCGCTGTGTACCCCGCTGTGTCCAGCTGTGTCCTCGCTGTGTCCCCCGCTGTCTCCTGCTTTGTCCCACGCTGTGTCCCGCTGTGTCCCGCTGTGTCCCCGCTGTGTCCCGCTGTGTCCTGCTGTGTCCTTGCTGTGTCCCACGCTGTGTCCCGCTGTGTCCACTGCTGTGTCCCGCTGTGTTCCCGCTGTGTCCCCCTGTGTCCCCCACTGTGTCCCGCTGTGTCCCGCTGTGTCCTTGCTGTGACCCGCTCTGTGCCCGCTGTATCGACGCTTTGTCCCGCTCTGTCCCGCTGTGTCCGCGCTGTGTTCCCCGCTGTGTCCCGCTGTGTACCCCTCTGTGTCCCCTGCTGTGTCCCGCTGTGTCCCCCGCTGTGACCTGCTGTGTCCCGCTGTGTCCCCCACTGTGTCCCTGCTGTCTCCCCGCTGTGTCACACTGTGTCCTGCTGTGTACTGCTGTGTCTCCCGCTGAATTCCTCTGTGTCCCGCTGTGGCCCAATGTGTCCTCGCTGTGTCAGGATCTGTCCTGCTCTGTCCCCGCTGTGTCCTGCTGTTTCCCCACTGTGTGCCCGCTGTGTCCCTCTGTGTACCCTGCTGTGTCCAGCGGTGTCCCGGCTGTGTCCCGCTGTGTCACTTCTCTGTCCTCTGCTGTCCCCCCTGTGTCCCCCGCTGTGTCCCGCTGTGTCCTGCTGTGTCACACTGTGTCCCTTGTTGTCCCGCTTTGTCCCCCACTGTGACCTCGTTGTGTTTCCCGCTGTTTCCCGCTGTGTACCACTCTGTGACCCCGCTGTGTACCGCTCTGTACCCCGCTGTGTCCCGCTATGTTCCCGCAGTGTACCCGCTGTGTCCCGCTGTGTCCTCGCTGTGTCCACTGCTGTGTCCCGTTGTGTCCCCAGCTGTGTACCCCGCTGTGTCCCGCTGTATCGACGCTGTGTCCTGCTGGGTCCCGCTGGGTCCTTGCTGTGTTCCCCGTTGTGTCCCGCTGTGTTCCCCACTGTGTCCCCCGCTGTGTCCCTGCTGTGTCCCTGCTGTGTCCCCACTGTGTCCCGCTGTGTCCCGCTTTGTCCTCGCTGTGTCCCAAGCTGTGTTCCGCTGTGTCCCCCGCTGTGTCCCGCTGTGTCCCGCTGTGTCCCCGCTGTGTCCCGCTGTGTCCCCCGCTGTGTCCCGCTGTGTACCTGCTGTGACCCGCTCTGTCCCCTCTGTATTGACGCTGTGTCCCGGTGTGTCCTGCTGTGTCCGCGCTGTGTTCCCGGCTGTGTTCCGTTGTGTACCCCTCTGTGTCCCCTGCTGTGTCCCGCAGTATCCCCGGCTGTGACCCGCTGTGTCCCGCTGTGTCCCCCGCTGTGTCCCCACTGTGTCCCCCGCTGTGTCCCGCTATGTCGCCTGCTTTCTCCCGCTGTGCCCCTGCAGTGCCTCCGCTGTGTCCCACTGTGTCACACTGTGTCCCATGTTATCCTGCTTTGGCCCCCGCTGTGACCTCGCTGTGTTTCTCTCTGTGTCCCGCTGTGTACCCTTCTGTGTCCCCCGCTGTGTCCCGCTGTGTACCCTGCTGTGTCCAGCTGTGTCCTCGCTGTGTCCCCTGCTGTCTCCTGCTTTGTCACACGCTGTGTCCCGCTGTGACCCACTGTGTCCTCGCTGTGTCCCCCGCTGTGTCCCGTTGTGTCCCCGCTGTGTCCACTGCTGTGTCACGCTGTGTACCCCGCTGTGTCCCGCTATGTTCCCGCAGTGTCCCCGCTGTGTCCCGCTGTTTCCCACTGTGTCCCGTGGTGTCCCAGTTTGTCCCCCGCTGTGTCCCCCGGTGAGTCCCCGCTGTGTCCCGCTGTGTCCCCCACGGTTCAGGCTGTGTCTTCTGCTGTGACCCCGCTGTGTCCCGCTGTGTCCCGCTGTGTCCTCGCTGTGTCCCACGCTGTGTTCCGCTGGGTCCTCGCTGTGTCCCGCGATGTGTCCCGTTGTGTCCCCAGCTGTGTCCCCGCTCTGTCCTGCTGTGTTCCCGCTGTATCGACGCTGTGTCCCACTTTGTCCCTCTGTGTCCTCGCTGTGTTCCCAGCTGTGTCCCGCTGTGTACCCCTCTGTGTCCCCCTCTGTGTCCCGCTGTGTCACACTGTGTCCCGTGGTGTCCCACTTTGTCCCCCGTTGTGTCCCCCACTGTGTCCCCCGCTGAGTCTCCTCTGTATCGACGCTGTGTCCCGCTGTGTCCTGCTGTGTCATCGCTGTGTTCCCCGCTGTGTCCCGCTGTGTTCCCCGCTGTGTCCCGCTGTGTCCTGCTGTGTCCCCCGCTGTGTCCCTGCTGTGTCCCCACTGTGTCCTTCTGTATACTGTTGTGTCCCCCGCTGAGTCCCGCTGTGTCCACTCTGTGTCCCGCTGTGTCCCGCATGTGTCCCCCGCTGTGTCCCACTGTGTCCCGCTGTGTCCCCCACTGTTTCCCCAGCTGTGTCCGGCTGTGTCCCCCGCTGTGTCCTGCTGTGTCCATGCTGTGTCCCCGCTGTGTCCCGCTTTTTCCCCCGCTTTGTCCCGCTGTGTCCCACTGTATCCCTGCTGTGTCCCGCTGTGTCCCTGGTGTGCCCGCTGTGTCCCGCTGTGTACCCCGCTGTGTCCAGCTGTGTCACTGCGGTGTCCCGCTGTGGCCTTTCTCTGTCTCCACTGTCCCCCGCTGTGTCCCCCGCTGTGTCCCGCTGTGTCCCCCGCTTTGTCCTGGTGTGTCCCCGCAGTGTCCCGGCTGTGTCCCGCTGTGTCACACTGTGTCCCGTGGTGTCCCACTTTTTCCCCCGCTGTGTCCCCCGCTTTGTCCCGCTGTGTCCGGCTGTGTCCCTCGCTATGTCCCACTGTGTCTACTGCTGT
>NW_012294540.1:0-5727 GCF_000151885.1 Dipodomys ordii | reverse complement strand
TGTGTACCCCGCTGATGTCCAGCTGTGTCCATTTGTGTCACGCTGTTTCCCCGCTGTGTCCTGCTGTGTCCCTCTGTGATACCCCGCTGTGTCCAGCTTTGTCCCCGCTGTGTCTCGACTGTGTCCCACGCTCTGTCCCACACTGTGTCCCGCAGTGTCCCGCACTGTGTCCCGCTGTGTCCCCCGCTGTGTCGCACTGTGTCCCCCGCTGAGTCCCCGCTTTGTCACCGCTGTGTCCCGCTGTTTCCTCGCTGTGTCCCTCTGTGTCCCATCTCTGTCCCCTGCTGGCCCCCGCTGTGTCCCCCGCTGTGTCTCGCTGTGTCGCCCGCTTTGTCTCGCTGTGCCCCTGCAGTGTCCCCGCTGTGTCCCACTGTGTCACACTGTGTCCCGTGTTGTCCCGCTTTGTCCCCCGCTGTGACCTCGCAGTGTTTCCCGCTGTGTCCCGCTGTGTCCTCACTGGGTAGCCCACTGTGTCTCGCTGTGTCCCCCGCTGTGTCCCGCTGTGTCCCGCTGTGTCCCCCGCTTTATCTTGCTGTGTCCCACAGTGTCCCCGCTGTGTCCCGCTGTGTAACACTGTGTCCCGCGGTGTCCCATTTTGTCCCACGCTGTGTCCCCAGCTGCGTCCCCTCTGTGTCGCTGCTGTGTCCCCTCTCTGTCCTCTGCTGTCCCCCGCTGTGTCCCCCGCTGTGTCCCCCGCTGTGACCCGCTGTGTCCCGCTGTGTCCCCCGCTGTGTCCCCACTGTGTGCCCCCTGTGTCCCACTGTGTACCCCGCTGTGTCCAGCTGTGTTCCCGCTGTGTCCCGCTGTGACCCGCTGTGTTCCCAGCTGTGTCCCGCTGTGTACCCCTCTGTGTCCCCCTCTGTGTCCCGCTGTGTTCCCCGCTGTGTCCCGCTGTGTCCCGCTGTGTCCCTGCTGTGTCCCCGCTGTGTCCTGCTGTATACTGCTGTGTCCCCCGCTGAGTCCCGCTGTGTCCCCGCTGTGTCCCGCTGTGTTCCCCATGTGTACCCCGCTGTGTCCCAACGTGTCCCACTGTGTCCCCCACTGTTTCCCCCGCTGTGTCCGGCTGTGTCCCCCGCTGTGTGCCGCTGTGTCCCGCTATGTCCCCCGCTTTGTCCTGCTGTGTCCCCGCAGTGTCCCTGCTGTGTCCCGCTGTGTCACACTGTGTCCCGTGGTGTCCCACTTTGTCCCCAGCTGTTTCCCCCGCTGTGTCCTCCGCTGAGTCCCCTCTGTATCGACGCTGTGTCCCGCTGTGTCCTCGCTGTGTTCCCCGCTGTGTCCCGCTGTGTCCCCTGCTGTGTCCCCCGCTGTGTCCTACAGCTGTGTCCCCAGGTGTGTACCCCACTGTGTCCCGCTGTGTCCCTGCTGTGATCGACGTTGGGTCCCGCTGGGTCCCGCTGTGTCCTCCTTTTTTCCCCAGCTGTGTCCCGCTGTGTCCGGCACTGTGTCTCGCTGTGTCTACTGCTGTGTCCCCGCTGTGTCCCGCTGTGTCCAGCTGGGTCCCTGCTGTACCCACGCTGGGTCCCGCTGGGTCCTGCTCTGTCATCCCTGTGTCCCCCGCTGTGTCCTGCTCTGTCCCACGCTGAGTCTCTGCAGTGTCCCTGCTGTGTCCCGCTTTGTCCCGCTGTCTACTGCTGTGTCCCCCGCTGAATCCCGCTGTGTCTCAATGTGTCCCAATGTGTCCTCGCTCTGTCCCCCGCTGTGTCCCGCTGTGTCCTCCCTGTGTCCCCCGCTGTGTCCCGCTGTGTCCCGCTGTGTCCCCCGCTGTGTTCCCCGCTATGTCCCGCTGTGTCCCCCGCTGTGTCCCACTGTGTCCTTGCTGTGTCCCATGCTGTGTGCCGCTGTGTCCTCGATGTGTCCCTCGCTGTGTCCTGCTGTGTCACGCTGTTTCTCCGCTGCGTCCCCGCTGTGTCCCTCTGTGTACCCCGCTGTGTCCAGCTTTGTCCCCGCTGTGTCTCGCTGTGTCCCACGCTCTGTCCCCCACTGTGTCCCGCTCTGTCCCCTTCTGTGTCCCGCTCTGTCCCCCGCTGTGTCCCACTGTGTCCACGCAGTGTCACTGCTGTTTCCTGCTGTGTCCCGCTGTGTTCCGTAGTGTCCCTCTTTGTCTCCCGCTGTGTCCCCCGCTGAGACCCCGCTGTGTCAACGCTGTGTCCCCCTGTGTCCGGGCTGTGTCCCCCACTGTCTCCAGCTCTGTACCCCGCTGTGTCTCACGCTTTGTCCCCGCTGTGTCCCACTGTGTCCCGCTGTGTCCCGCTGTGCCCCCACTGTGTCCCTGCTGTGTCCCTGCTGTGTCCCTGCTGTGTCACCGCTGTGTCCCGCTGTTTCCTGCTGTGTCCTCGCTTTGTCCCACGCTGTGTCCCGCTGTGTCCCGCTATGTCCTCGCTGGGTCCCCCGCTGTGTCCCACTGTGTCCCCCGCTGTGTCCCGCTGTGTCCGACTGTGTCCCCGCTGTGTCCCGCTGTGTCCCCACTGTGTGCCCGCTGTGTCCCGCTGTGTACCCCGCTGTGTCCAGCTGTGTCCTTTTGTGTCACGCTGTTTCCCCGCTGTGTCCCTGCTGTGTCCCTCTGTGTACCCTGCTGTGTCCAGCTTTTTCCCCGCTGTGTCTCGCTGTGTCCCACGCTCTGTCCCACACTGTGTCCCGAAGTGTCCCCCGCTGTGTCCCGCAGTGTCCCCCACTGTGTCCCACTGTGTCCCCCGCTGAGTCCCCGCTGTGTCACCGCTGTGTCCCGCTGTTTCCTCGCTGTGTCCCCTGCTGTTTCCCTCTCTGTCCCTCGCTGTGTCTCACGCTTTGTCCCCGCTGTGTCCCACTGTGTCCCGCTGTGCCCCGCTGTGCCACCACTGTGTCCCGTTGTGTCCACAGTGTGTACCACGCTGTGTAACGCTGCCTCCCCGCTGTATCGACGCTGTGTCCCGTTGTGTCCCGCTGTGTCCTCACTGTGTCCCCTGTTGTGTCTCGGTGTGTCCTCACTGGGTAGCCCACTGTGTCCCGCTGTGTCCCCCGCTGTCCCCCGCTGTGGCCCGCTGTGTCCCGCTGTGTCCCGCTGTGTAACACTGTGTCCCGTGGTGTCCCACTTTGTCCCACGCTGTGTCCCCAGCTGCGTCCCCTTTGTGTCGCCGCTGTGTCCCCTCTCTGATCTCTGCTGTCCCCCGCTGTGTCCCCCACAGTGACCAACTGTTTCCCGCTGTGTCCCCCGCTGTGTCCCCACTGTGTGCCCCTTGTGTCCCACTGTGTACCACGCTGTGTCCAGCTGTGTTTCCGCTGTGTCCCACTGTGACCCGCTGTGTTCCCAGCTGTGTCCCGCTGTGTACCCCTCTTGTCCCACTCTGTGTCCCGCTGTGTTCCCCGCTGTGTCCCGCTGTGTCCCGCTATGTCCCCCGCTGTGTCCCTGCTGTGTCCTCGCTGTGTCCTGCTGTATACTGCTGTGTCCCCCGCTGAGTCCCGCTGTGTCCCGCTGTGTTCCCCATGTGTCCCCCGCTGTGTCCCACCGTGTCCCACTGTGTCCCCCACTGTTTCCCCCGCTGTGTCCGGCTGTTTCCCCCGCTGTGTGCCGATGTTTCCCGCTATGTCCCCCGCTTTGTCCTGCTGTGTCCCCGCAGTGTCCCCGCTGTGTCCCGCTGTGTCACACTGTGTCCCGTGGTGTCCCACTTTGTCCCCAGCTGTTTCCCCCGCTGTGTCCTCCGCTGAGTCCCCTCTGTATCGACGCTGTGTCTCGCTGTGTCCCGCTGTGTCCTCGCTGTGTTCCCCGCTGTGTCCTGCTGTGTCCCCTGCTGTGTCCCCCGCTGTGTCCCTCGCTGTGTCCCCCGCTGTGTCTCGCTGTGTCCTCGCTGGGTCCCCCGCTGTGTCCCGCTGTGTCCCCCGCTGTGTCCCGCTGTGTCCGACTATGTCCCGCTCTGTCCCCGCTGTGTCCCGCTGTGTCCCGCTGTGTCCCCGCTGTATGCCGGCTGTGTCCCGCTGTGTACCCCGCTGTGTCCAGCTGTGTCACCGAGGTGTCCCCCACTGTTTCCCCCGCTGTGTCCGGCTGTGTCCCGCTGTGTCCACTGCTGTGTCCCCGCTGTGTCCTGCTTTTTACCCGGCTGTGTCCCGCTGTGTCCTCACTTTGTCCCCCTCTGTATCCCGCTATGTCCTCGCTGTGTCCCCAGCTGTGTCCCGTTGTGTCCCCCGCTTTGTCCCGCTGTGTCCCACTGTGTCCCCACTGTGTCCCGCTGTGTCCCGCTGTGTCCCCGGTGTGCCCGCTGTGTCCCGCTGTGTACCCCGCTGTGTCCAGCTATGTCACCTCTGTGTCCCGCTGTGGCCCATCTCTGTCTCCGCTGTCCCCCGCTGTGTCCCCCGCTGTCTGCCACTGTGTCCCGCTATGTCCCCAGCTTTGTCCTGCTGTGTCCCCGCAGTGTCCCCGCTGTGTCCTGCTGTGTCACACTGTGTCCCGTGGTGTCCCACTTTGTCCCCCGCTGTTTCCCCCGCTGTGTCTTCCGCTGAGTCCCCTCTGTATCGACGCTGTGTCCCGCTGTGTCCCGCTGTGTCCTCGCTGTGTTCCCCGCTGTGTCCCGCTGTGTCACCTGCTGTGTCCCCCGCTGTGTCCTCGATGTGTCCCCCGCTGTGTCCCGCTGTGTCCTTGCTGGGTCCCCCGCTGTGTCCCGCTGTGTCCCGCTGTGTCCCTGCTGTGACCCTCTCTGTCCCCGCTGTATTAACGCTGTGTCCCGGTGTGTCCCGCTGTGTCCGCGCTGTGTTTCCGGGTGTGTCCCGCTGTGTACCCCTCTGTGTCCCGCTGTGTCCCGCTGTGTACTGCTGTGTCCCCCGCTGAGTCCCGCTGTGTCCCAATGTGTCCTCGCTCTGTCCCCCGCTGTGTACCTCTGTGTCCTTCCTGTGTCCCACGCTGTGTCCCGCTGTGTCCTCGCTGTGTCCCCCGCTGTGTCCCGCTGTGTCCCCCGCTGTGCCCCGCAGTGTCCCGCTGTGTCCCGCTGGGTCCCCCGCTGTGTCCTGCTGTGTCCCCCGCTGTGCCCCGCTGTGTCCCGCTGTGTCCCGCTCTGTCCCCCACTGTGTCCCCCGCTGAGTCCTCTATGTGTTGACGCTGTGTCCTGCTGTGTCCTCGCTGTGTCCCCTGCTGTCTCCCGCTTTGTCCCACGCTGTGTCCCACTGTGTCCCGCTGTGTCCCGCTGTGTCCCCCGCTGTGTCCCGCTGTGTCCCGCTGTGTCCCGCTGGGTCCCCCGCTGTGTCCCGCTGTGTCCCCCGCTGTGCCCCGCAGTGTCCCGCTGTGTCCCGCTCTGTCCCCCACTGTGTCCCCCGCTGAGTCCTCTATGTGTCGACGCTGTGTCCCGCTGTGTCCTCGCTGTGTCCCCTGCTGTCTCCCGCTTTGTCCCACGCTGTGTCCCACTGTGTCCAGCTGTGTCCTCGCTGTGTCCCCTGCTATGTCCTGCTGTGTTCCCGCTGTGTCCCAAGCTGTTTCCCGCTTTGTCCCGCTGTGTGCCCCGCTGTGTCCCACTATGTTCTCGCAGTGTCCCCGCTGTGTCCCCGCTGTGTCCTCGCTGTGTTCCCCGCTGTGTCCCGCTGTGTCCCCCGCTGTGTCTGGCTGTGTCTACTGCTGTGTCCCCACTGTGTCCCGCTGTGTCTCGCTGTGTCCCCCTGTGTCCCCGCTGTATCGACGCTGTGTCCCGCTGGGTCCCGATGTGTCCTCCCTGTGTTCCCCACTGTGTCCCGCTATGTACCCCTCTGTGTCCCTCGCTGTGACCCGCTTGA
>NW_012294539.1:0-5728 GCF_000151885.1 Dipodomys ordii | reverse complement strand
ACTGTGTCCCGCTGTGTCTCCCGCTGTGTCCCTTGCTGTGTTCCCCACTGTGTCCCGCTGTGTCTCCCGCTTTTTCCCTTGCTGTGTCCCCTGCTGTGTCCCGCTGTGTCCCGCTGTGTCCCCCGCTGTGTCCTTGCTGTGTCCCTACTGGGTCCCGCTGGGTCCCACAGTGTCCGCCGCTGCGTCCGGTTGTTTTACCGCTGTGTCCCACTGTGTCCCCACTCTATCGACGCTGTGTCCCGCTGGGTCCCGCTGTGTCCTCTCTGTTCCCCGCTGTATCCCGCTGTGTCCCCCGCTGTGTCTCTCGCTGTGTCCCGCTGTGTCCCCGGCTGTGTCCGGCTGTGTCCCACAGTGTCCCCCGCTGTGTCCTTGCTGTGTCCCCGCTGTGTCCCGCTGTGTCCCGCAGTGTCCCCAGCTGTGTCCCGCTGTGTCACCGCTGTGCCCCGCTTTGTCCTCGCTGTGTCCATCGCTGTGTCCCGCTTTGTGCCCGCTGTGTACCCGGCTGTGTCCCTCTGTGTCCCCCGCTGTGTCCCGCTGTGTCCCCTGCTGTGTCCCCACTGTGTCACGCTGTGTTTCGCTGTGTCCGGCTGTGTCCTCGCTCTGTCTCCCTCAGTGTCCAGCTGTGTCCTCCCTGTGTCCCCCGCTGTGTCCCGCTGAGTCCCCTGCTGTGTCCCGCTGTGTCCCGCTGTGTCACGCTCTGTCCCCTCTGTGTCCCTCTGTGTCCAGCTCTGTCCCTGTTGTGAGTCCGCTGTGCCCCGCTGTGTACCCTTCTGTGTCCAGCTGTGTCCCTTCTGTGTCCCGCTGTGTCCCTTCTCTTTCCCCCGCTGTCCACCGCTGTGTCCCCCGGCTGTGTCCCGCAGTGTCCCCGCTGTGTCCCGCTGTGTCCTACTGTGTCCCGTGGTGTCCCGCTTTTTCCCCTCTACGTCCCCTGCTGAGTCCCCTCTGTGTCCCCGCTGTGTCCGGGTGTGTCCTCGCTGTGTCCTCCGCTGTCTCCCGCTTTGTCCCACGCTGTGTCCTACTGTGTCCCACTGTGTCCCTGCTGTGTCCCCCGCTGTGTCCCGCTGTGTCCCGCTGTGTCCCCCGCTGTGTCCCGCTGTGTCCCCGCAGGTTCACCGCTGTTTTACGCTGTGTCCTGCTGTGTTCCGTGGTTTCCCGCTTTGTCCCCCGCTGTGTCCCGCTGTGTCCACTGCTGGGTCCCCGCTGTGTCCCGCTGTGTCTCGCTGTGTCCCGCTGTGTCCTCGCTTTGTCCCATGCTGTGTTAAGCTGTGTCCTCTCTGTGTCCCCCGCTGTGTCCCGCTGTGTCTCCCACTGTGCCCCGCAGTGTCCCGCTGTGTCCCGCTGTGTCCTGCTGGGTCCCCCGCTGTGTCCCGCTGTGTCCCCCGCTGTGCCCAGCAGTGTCCCAGTGTGTCCCGCTCTGTCCCCAACTGTGTCCCCCGCTGAGTCCTCTATGTGTCGCCGCTGTGTCCCGCTGTGTCCTCGCTGTGTCCCCTGCTGTCTCCCGCTTTGTCCCACGCTGTGTCCCGCTTTGTCCCGCTGTGTCCTCGCTGTGTCCCCCGCTGTGTCCTGCTGTGTTCCCGCTGTGTCCCAAGCTTTATCCCGCTGTGTCCCGCTGTGTGCCCCGCTGTGTCCCACTATGTTCCCGCAGTGTCCCCGCTGTGTCCCTGCTGTGTCCTGGCTGTGTTCCCCGCTGTGTCCCACTGTGTCCCCCACTGTGTCTCGCTGTGTCTACTGCTGTGTCCCCACTGTGTCCCGCTGTGACTCGCTGTATCCCGCTGTGTTCTCGCTGTTTCCCACGCTGTGTTCTGCTGTGTCCTCGCTGTGTCCCCCCCTGTGTGCCGCTGTGTCCCACTGTGTCCTCGCTGTGTCCCCCTCTGTGTCCCATTGTGTCCGCCACCGTGTCCGGCTGTGTCCCGCTGTGTCCCGCTTTGTCCCCCACTGTGTCCCGCTGGGTCCACGCAGTGACCCTGCTGTGTCCCGCTGTGTCCCACTGTGTCCCGTGGTGTCCCGCTTTTTCCCCCGCTGTGTCCCCGGCTGAGTCTCGCTCTGTCCCCACTGTGTCCTCTCTGTGTCCCCCGCTGTGTCCTGCTCTGTTCCCCACTGTGTCTCCCGTTTTGTCCCCGCTGTGCCGCGCTGTGTCCCGCTGTGTCCCGCTGTGTCCCCCACTGTGTCCCGTTGTGTCATCAGCTGTGTACCCCGCTGTGTCCCGCTGTGCTCCCGCTGTATCGACACTTTGTCCCGCTTGGTCCTGCTGTTTCCTCTCTGTGTTCCCCACTGTGTCCCGCTGTGTCCCCCGCTGTGTCCCGCAGTATCCCCCGCTGAGTCCCCCTGTGTCACCGCTGTGTCCCTCTGTGTCCCCGCTCTATCGACGCTGTGTCCCGCTGGGTCCCGCTGTGTCCTCTCTTTGTTCTCCGCTGTGTCCCGCTGTGTCCCCCGCTGTGTCTCTCGCTGTGTCCCTCTGTGTCCCCGGCTGTGTCCGGCTGTGTCTTGCTGTGTCCCCCGCTGTGTCCTTGCTGTGTCCCCGCTGTGTCCCGATGTGTCCTCACTTTGTCCCATGCTGTGTTCCGCTGTGTCCTCCCAGTGTCCCCTGCTGTGTCCCGTTGTGTCCCCCGCTTTGCCCCGCAGTGTCGCGCTGTGTCCCGCTGTGTCCTTGCTGTGTCCCACTGTGTCCCCGCTGTTTCCCCGCTGGATCCTGCTGTGTCCCTCTGTGTCCCGCTGGGTCTCCAGCTGTGTACCCTGCTGTGTCCCGATGTGTCCCCGCTGTATCGACGCTGTGTCCCGCTTGGTCCCGCTGTGTCCTCGCAGTGTTCCCCGCTGTGTCCCGCTGTTTACCCCTCTGTGTCCCCCGCTGTGTCCCGTTGTGTCCCGCTGTGTACTGCTGTGTCCCCATCTGAGTAACGCTGTGTCCCCGCTGTGTCCCAATGTGTCCGCGCTGTGTCCCCTGCTGTGTCCCGCTGTGTCGCCCCTGTTTCCCCCGCTGTGTCCCGCTGTGTCCCGCTGTGTTTCCTGCTGTGTCCTCTGCTCTGTCCCACTGTGTCCCCCTCTGTGTCCTGCTGTGTCCCGCTGTGTCCCCCCTGTGTCCCCTGCTGTGTCCCACTGTGTCCACACTGTGTTCCCCGTGTGTCCCGCTGTGTACCCCGCTGTGACCGGCTGTGTCGCGCTGTGTCCCGCTCTTTCTCCGCTGTGTCCCCGCTGTGTGCCCAGTGTGTCCCGCTGTGTACCCCGCTGTGTCTAGCTGTGTCACTGCTGTGTCCCGCTGTGTACTGCTGTGTCCCCCGCTGAGTCCCGCTGTGTCCCCGCTGTGTCCCAATGTGTCCTCGCTGTATCCCCCTGTGTCCCGCTGTGTCCCCCTGTGTCCCCCGCTGTGTCCAGCTGAGTCCCTCTGTGTCCCCTGCTGTGTCCCCCGCTCCGTCCCACTGTGTCCCCCTCTGTGTCCCGCTGTGTCCCTCTGTGTACTGCAGTGTCCCCCGCTGAGTCCCGCTGAGTCCCGCTGTGTCCCCGCTGTGTCCCAATGTGTCTTCGCTGTGTCCCCCGCTGTGTCCCCCTCTGTCCCCCGCTGTGTCCCGCTGTGTCCACTGCTGTGTCCACATTGTGTCCCGCGGTTTCCCCCGCTGTGTCCCGCTGTGTCGTCACTGTGTCCCTCTGTGTCCTTGCTGTGTCCACCGTGTGTCCCGCAGTGTACCCCGCTGTGTCCCCCGTGTGTCACGCTGTGTACCCCGCTGTTTCCCGCTGTGTCACGCTTTGTCCCGCTCTTACCCCACTGTGTCCCGTTGTATCCCGGCTGTGTGCCCGCTGTGTTCCACTGTGTAATCTGCTGTGTCTCGCTTTGTACCGGTTGTGTCTCGCTGTGTCCCCCGCTCTGTCCCCCGCTGTGTCCCGCCTTGTCCCCCTCTGTGTCCCGCTGTGTCCTGCTGTGTCCCCTGCTGTGTCCCGCTGTATCCACGCAGTGTCCCGCTTTATCCCACTGTGTCCCGCTGTGTTCCGTGTTGTCCCGTTTGTTGCCCTCAGTGTCCCCCGCTGTGTCCCAACTGTGTCCCCGCTGTGTCCCGCTGTGTCCTCGATGTGTCCCCTGCTGTGTCCTGCTCTGTTCCCCGCTGTGTCGCCCACTTTGTCCCAACTGTGCCCCGCTGTGTCCCGCTGTGTCCCGTTGTGTCCCGCTGTATCCCGCTATGTCCCCCACTATGTCCCGTTGTGTCCCCAGCTGTGTACCCCGCTGTGTCCCGCTGTGTCCCCGCTGTATCGAAGCTATGTCCCGCTGGGTCCCGCTGTGTCCTCTTTGTGTACCCCGCTGTGTCCCACTGTGTCCCCCGCTGTGTCCCTCGCTGGGTTCCGCTGTGTCCCCTGCTGTGTCCCGCTGTATCCTCCCTGTGTCCCCTGCGGTGTCCCGCTGTGTCCCCTGCTGTGTCACTCGCTGTGTCCCTGCTGTGCCCCACTGTGTCCCACTGTGTCCTTCTGTGTCCTGCTGTGTCCCCCGCTGAGTCCCGCTGTGTACCCGCTGTGGCCCAATGTGTCCTCGCTGTGTCCCCCGCTGTGTCCCGCTGTGTCCCGCTGTGTCCCTCTGTGGCACCTGCTTGATCCCCGCTCTGTCCCGCTCTGTGCCCCGCTTTGTCCGGCTGTGTCCACTGCTGTGACCCCGTTGTGCCTTGCTGTGTCCGGCTCTGTACCCCACTGTGTCCAGCTGTGTCCCCGCTCTGTCCCGCTGTGTCCCCCACTGTGTCCCAATGTGTCCCCTGCTGTGTACCCCACTGTGTCCCGCTGTGTCCCCTGCTGTGTCTGGCTGTGTCCACCGCTGTGTCCCGCTGTGTCCACTGCTGTGACCCCGTTGTGCCTTGCTGTGTCCCGCTGTGTCCCCCACTGTGTCCCGCTGTGTCTTCGCTGTGTCCCATTGTGTCCCCGCGGTTTCCCCGCTGGGTCCTGCTGGGTCCCGCTGTGTCCCGCTGGGTCCCCCGCTTTGTCCCACTGTGTCCCCGCAGTGTCCCCGCTGTATCCCGCTGTGTCCCACTTTGTCCTGTGGTGTCCCGATTTGTCCCCCGCTATGTCCCCTGCTGAGTCCCCTCTGTGTCCCCGCTGTGTCCCGCTGTGTCCCCCGCTGTGTCCCGCTGTGTCCCCCGCTGTGTCCTGCTGTGTCCCGCTGTGTCCTGCTGGGTCCCGCTGTGTCCCCGCTGTGTCCCCGCTGTGTCCCGCTGTGTCCCCGCAGGTTCACCGCTGTTTCACGCTGTGTTCCATGGTGTCCTGCTTTGTCCCCCACTGTGGCCCCCCCTCAGCCACCTGTGTCCCCGCTGTGTCCCACTGTGTCCTCGCTGTGTCCGCCACTGTCTCCTGCTCTGTCCACCGCTGTGTCTCACGCTTTGTCCCCGCTGGGTCCCGCTGTGTCCCGCTCTGTCCCCCACTGTGTCCCCCGCTGAGTCCTCTATGTGTCGCCGCTGTGTCCTGCTGTGTCCTCGCTGTGTCCCATGCTGTCTCCCGCTTTGTCCCACGCTTTGTCCCCGCTGGGTCCCGCTGTGTCCCGCTCTGTCCCCCACTGTGTCCCCCGCTGAGTCCTCTATGTGTCGCCGCTGTGTCCCGCTGTGTCCTCGCTGTGTCCCCTGCTGTCTCCCACTTTGTCCCACGCTGTGTCCCGCTGTGTCCTCGCTGTGTCCCCCGCTGTGTCCTGCTGTGTTCCCGCTTTGTCCCAAGCTGTGTCCCGCTGTGTGCCCCGCTGTGTCCCGCTGTGTCCCGCAGTGTCCCCAGC
>NW_012294538.1:0-5732 GCF_000151885.1 Dipodomys ordii | reverse complement strand
CCGCTGTGTAACGCTGTGTCCCACTGCGTCCCGCTGTGTCCCGCTGTGGCCCCACTGTATCCCGTTGTGTCCACAGCTTTGTACCATGCTGTGTAACGCTGTGTCTCCGCTGTATAGACGCTGTGTCCCGCTGGGTCCCGATGTGTCCTCGCTGTGTTCCCCGCTGTGTCCAGCTGTTTCCCCCACTTTGTCCCCCACTGTGTCCTCGCTCTGTCCCCCGCTGTGTCCCTCTGTGTCCCGCTGTGTCCTCGCTGTGTCCCCCTCTGTGTCCCGCTGTGTCCCCCGCCGTGTCCCGCTGTGTCCCGCTGTGTCCTGCTGCGTCCCCTCTGTGTCCCGCTGTGTCCCGCTTTGTCCCCCACTGTGTCCCGCAGTGACCCCGCTGTGTCCCGCTGTGTCCCACTGTGTCCCGTGGTGTCCCGCTTTGTCCCCCGCTGTGTCCCCAGCTGAGTCTCGCTGTGTCCCCACTGTGTCCTTTCTGTGTCCCCCGCTGTGTCCTGCTCTGTTCCCCACTGTGTCTCCCGTTTTGTCCCCTCTGTGCCCCGATGTGTCCCACTGTGTCCCGCTGTGTACCCAACTGTGTCCCGTTGTGTCAACAGCTGTGTACCCCGCTGTGTCCCTGCTGTATCGACGCTGTGTCTCGCTGGGTCCTGCTGTGTCTCTCTCTGTGTTCCCCACTGTGTCCCGCTGTGTCCCCCGCTGTGTCCTTGCTGTGTCCCCGCTGTGTCCCGCTGTGTCCCCCGCAGTGTCCCCCGCTGAGTCCCGTTGTGTCACGGCTGTGTCCCGCTCTGTCCCCGCTCTATCGACGCTGTGTCCCGCTGGGTCCCGCTGTGTCCTCTCTTTGTTCCCCGCTGTGTCCCGCTGTGTCCCCCGCTGTGTCTCTCGCTGTGTCCCGCTGTGTCCCCGGCTGTGTCCGGCTGTGTCCCGCTGTGTCCCCCACTGTGTCCTTGCTGTGTCCCCGCTGTGTCCCGCTGTGTCCCGCAGTGTCCCCAGCTGTGTCTCGCTGTGTCACCGCTGCTTTGTCCCGCTGTGTCCTCGCTGTGTCCCCCGCTGTGTCCTGCTTTGTCCCTGCTTTGTACTCCGCTGTGTCCCTCTGTGTCCCCCGCTGTGTCCGCTGTGTCCCCTGCTGTGTCCCCACTGTGTCACGCTGTGTTTCGCTGTGTCCGGCTGTGTCCTCGCTCTGTCTCCCTCAGTGTCCAGCTGTGTCCTCCCTGTGTCCCCCGCTGTGTCCCGCTAAGTCCCCTGCTGTGTCCCGCTGTGTCACGCTGTGTCACGCTCTGTCCCATCTGTGTCCAGCTCTGTCCCCGTTGTGTGTCCGCTGTGCCCCGCTGTGTACCCTTCTGTGTCCAGCTGTGTCGCCGCTGTGTCCCGCTGTGTCCCTTCTCTTTCCCCCGCTGTCCCACCGCTGTGTCCCCCGGCTGTGTCCCGCAGTGTCCCCGCTGTGTCCCGCTGTGTCCTACTGTGTCCCGTGGTGTCCCGCTTTTTCCCCTCTATGTCCCCTGCTGAGTCCCCTCTGTGTCCCCGCTGTGTCCAGCTGTGTCCGCGCTGTGTCCTCCGCTGTCTCCCGCTTTGTCCCACGCTGTGTCCTACTGTGTCTCACTGTGTCCCTGCTGTGTCCCCCGCTGTGTCCCGCTGTGTCCGGCTGTGTCCCCCGCTGTGTCCTGCTGGGTCCCGCTGGGTCCCTGCTGTGTCCGGCTGTGTCCCCCACTGCGTCCCGCTGGGTCCTGCTGTGTCCCCCGCTGTGTCCCGCTGTGTCCCCGCAGGTTCACCGCTGTTTCACGCTGTGTCCTGCTATGTTCCGTGGTGTCCTGCTTTGTCCCCCGCTGTGTCCCGCTGTGTCCACTGCTGGGTCCCCGCTGGGTCCCGCTGTGTCTCGCTGTTTCCCGCTGTGTCCTCGCATTGTCCCATGCTGTGTTCCGCTGTGTCCTCGCTGTGTCCCACTGTGTCCCCCCTGTTTCCCCGCTGGGTCCTGCTGTGTCCCGCTGGGTCCTGCTGGATCCCCCGCTTTCTCCCGCTGTGTACCCGCAGTGTCCCCGCTGTGTCCCGCTGTGTCCCACTGTGTCATGTGGTGTCCCGCTTTTCCCCCCGCTATGTCCACTGCTGAGTCCCCTCTGTGTCCCCGCTGTGTCCCGCTGTGTCCCCCGCTGTGTCCCGCTGTGTCCCCCGCTGTGTCCCTCGCTGTGTCCCCCTCTGTGTCCCGCTGTGTCCCGCTGTGTAATCCGCTGTGTCCTTGTTGTGTCCCTGCTGGGTCCCGCTGTGTCACCGCTGTGTCCCGCTGTGTCCCCGCTCTATAGATGCTGTGTCCCGTTGTGTCCCCCGCTGTGTCCCGCTGTGTCCCCGCAGGTTCACCGCTGTTTCATGCTGTGTCCTGCTGTGTTCCGTGGTGTCCCGCTTTGTCCCCCGCTGTGTCCCGCTGTGTCACTGCTGGGTCCCCGCTGTGTCCCGCTGTGTCTCGCTGTGTCCCGCTGTGTCCTCGCTTTGTCCCATGCTGTGCTAAACTGTGTCCTCCCTGTGTCCCCCGCTGTGTCCCGCTGTGTCCCCCGCTGTGCCCCGTAGTGTCCCGCTGTGTCCCGCTGTGTCCCGCTGGGTCCCCCGCTGTGTCCCGCTGTGTCCCCCGCTGTGTCCCGCAGTGTCCCGCTTTGTCCCGCTCTGTCTTCCACTGTGTCCCCCGCTGAGTCCTCTATGTGTCACCGCTGTGTCCCGCTGTGTCCTCGCTGTGTCCCCTGCTGTCTCCCGCTTTGTCCCACGCTGTGTCACACTGTGTCCCACTGTGTCCTCGCTGTGTCCCCTGCTGTGTCCTGCTGTGTTCCCGCTGTGTCCCAAGCTGTGTCCCGCTGTGTGCCCCGCTGTGTCCCACTATGTTCCCGCAGTGTCTCCGCTGTGTAACCGCTGTGTCCTCACTGTGTTCCCCGCTTTGTCCCGCTGTGTCCCCCGCTGTGTCTCGCTGTGTCTACTGCTGTGTCCCCACTGTGTCCCGCTGTGTCTCGCTGTGTCCCGCTGTGTCCTCGCTGTTTCCCACGCTGTGTTCTGCTGTATCCTTGCTGTGTCCCCCGCTGGGTCCCGCTGTGTCCCTTCTCTGTCCCCCGCTGTCCACCGCTGTGTCCCCCTTCTGTGTCCCGCAGTGTCCCCGCTGTGTCCCGCTGTGTCCTACTGTGTCCCGTGGTGTCCCGCTTTTTCCCCTCTATGTCTTCTGCTGAGTCCCCTCTGTGTCCCCGCTGTGTCCAGCTGTATCCTCGCTGTGTCCTCCGCTGTCTCCCGCTTTGTCCCTCGCTGTGTCCTACTGTGTCCCACTGTGTCCCTGCTGTGTCCCCCGCTGTGTCCCGCTGTGTCCCGCTATGTCCCCCGCTGTGTCCTGCTGGGTCCCGCTGTGTCCCTGCTGTGTCCCTGCTGTGTCCAGCTGTGTCCCCCGCTGTGTCCCGTTGTGTCCCGCTGTGTCCCCCGCTGTGTACCGCTGTGTCCCCGCAGGTTCACCGCTGTTTCACGCTGTGTCCTGCTGTGTTACGTGGTGTCCCGTTTTGTCCCCCGCTGTGTCCCGCTGTGTCCACTGCTGGGTCCCCGCTGGGTCCCGCTGTGTCTCGCTGTTCCCGCTGGTCCTCGCTTTGTCCCATGCTGTGTTCCGCTGAGTACTCCCTGTGTCCACCGCTGTGTCCCGCTGTGTCCCCCGCTGTGCCCCGCAGTGTCCCGCTGTGTCCCTCTGTGTCCTCGCAGTGTCCCACTGTGTCCCCGCTGTTTCCCCGCTGGGTCCTTCTGTGTCCCGCTGGGTCCCGCTGGGTCCCCTGCTTTGTCCCGCTGTGTCCCCGCAGTGTCCCCGCTGTGTCCCGCTGTGTCCCACTGTGTCCTGTGGTGTCACGATTTGTCCCCCGCTATGTCCCCTGCTGAGTCCCCTCTGTGTCCCCGCTGTGTCCCGCTGTATCCCCCGCTCTGTCCCGCTGTGTCCCCCGCTGTGTCCTGCTGTGTCCCGCTGTGTCCTGCTGGGTCCCGCAGTGTCCCCGCTGTGTCCCCGCTGTGACCCGCTGTGTCCCCCGCTGTGTCCCCGCAGGTTCACCGCTGTTTCACGCTGTGTCCCGCTGTGTTCCGTGGTGTCCCGCTTTGTCCCCAGCTGTGGCCCCCCTGAGCCACCTCTGTGTCCCCGCTGTGTCCCGCTGTGTCCTCGCTGTGTCCGCCTCTGTCTCCCGCTCTGTCCACCGCTGTGTCTCACGCTTTGTCCCCGTTGGGAACCGCTGTGTCCCGCTCGGTCCCCCACTGTGTCCCCCGCTGAGTCCTCTATGTGTCGCCACTGTGTCCCGCTGTGTCCTCGCTGTGTCCCCTGCTATCTCCCGCTTTGTCCCACGCTGTGTCCCGCTGTGTCCCGCTGTGTCCTCGCTGTGTCCCCGGCTGTGTCCTGCTGTGTTCCCGCTGTGTCCCAAGCTGTGTCCTGCTGTGTCCCGCTGTGTGCCCCGCTGTGTCCTGCTGGGTGCCGCTGTGTCCCCGCTGTGTCCCCGCTGTGTCCTCGCTGTGTCCCGCTGTGTCTACTGCTGTGTCCCCACTGTGTCCCGCTGTGTCTCGCTGTGTCTCGCTGTGTCCTCGCTGTTTCCCACGCTGTGTTCTGCTGTGTCCTCGCTGTGTCCCCCGCTGTGTCCCGTTGTGTACCCAGCTGTGTACCCCGCTGTGTCCCGCTGTGTCCCCGCTGTATCGACGCTGTGTCCCGCTTGGTCCCGCTGTGTCCTCGCTGTGTTCCCCGCTGTGTCCCGCTGTTTACCCCTCTGTGTCCCCCGCTGTGTACCGCTGTGTCCCGCTGTGTACTGCTGTGTCCCCCGCTGAGTCCCGCTGTGTCCCCGCTGTGTCCCAATGTGTCCTCGCTGTGTCCCGCGCTGGGTCCCGCTGTGTCCCCCCTGTGTCCAACGCTGTGTCCCGCTGTGTCCCGCTGTGTTTCCTGCTGTGTCCTCTGCTCTGTCCCACTGTGTCCCCCTCTGTGTCCTGCTGTGTCCCGCTGTGTCCCCCCTGTGTCCCCTGCTGTGTCCTGCTGTGTCGTCGCTGTGTCCCCAGCTGTGTCCCGCTGTGTCCACACTGTGTTCCCCGTGTGTCCCGCTGTGTACCCCGCTGTGTCCCGCTGTGTCACGCTGTTTCCCGCTCTATCTCCACTGTGTCCCGGTGTGTCCCGCTGTGTCCCTGCTGTGTGCCCGGTGGGTCCCGCTGTGTACCCCGCTTTGTCTAGCTGTGTCACTGCTGTGTCCCGCTGTGTACTGCTGTGTCCCGCGCTGAGTCCCGCTGTGTCCCGCTGAGTCCCTCTGTGTCCCCGCTGTGTCCCCCGCTCTGTCCCACTGTGTCCCCCTCTGTGTCCCGCTGTGTCCCGCTGAGTTCTTCTGTGTCCCCCGCTGAGTCCCGCTGTGTCCCACTGTGTCCCAATGTGTCTTCGCTGTGTCCCCCGCTGTGTCCCCCCTCTGTCCCCCGCTGTGACCCGCTGTGTACACTGCTGTGTCCACATTGTGTCACGCTGTTTCCCCCGCTGTGTCCCGCTGTGTCGTCACTGTGTCCCGCTGTGTCCTTGCCTGTGTCCACCGTGTGTCCCGCATTGTACCCCGCTGTGTTCCCCGTGTGTCTCCTCTGTGTACCCCGCTGGTTCCCCGCTGTGTCACGCTTTGTCCCGCTCTTTCCCCCACTGGTGTCCCCTTGTATCCCCGGCTGAGTGCCCCCTATGTTCCACCTGGGAAAACCTGCTGGATCTTGATTATGAAAACATTTGTGATCTCCGCTTG
>NW_012294537.1:0-3701 GCF_000151885.1 Dipodomys ordii | reverse complement strand
GAAGCTGAAGAGGAGATGGAGCAGCTGATGGAGGATGCAGAAGGGGAATCAGGAGTGATGCAGAAGAATAGAAGCATAGTAGATGATGTATCAGAGGCAGAATTGATAATGAAGTAGAAGCAGGAGTAGCAGAAGTTTCTTAAGCATATGTATGAGAAGAAGATGAAGAATTAAGGGCTGCATAATTATGGAAGAAGCAGAGGAGATGAAGAAGCAGAAAGAGAAGCAGTAGAAGCAGAAGAAGCAGGAGAAGCAGAAGCAGAAGAAGGAGAAGAAGAAGAGGAATAAGAAGAAGAAGAAGAAGAAGAAGAAGAAGAAGAAGAAGAAGAAGAAGAAGAAGAAGAAGAAGAAGAAGAAGAAGAAGAAGAAGAAGAAGAAGAAGAAGAAGAAGAAGGAGAAGCATGAGAAGCAGAAGAAGCAGATGCAGGAGAAGCAGAAGCAGAAGAAAAAGAATAAGCAAAAGAAGCAGAAGCAGAAGCACTGGGAGAAGCAGAAGAAGGAGAAGGAGAAGGAGCAGCAGAAGGAGAAGCAGAAGCAGAAAGAGAAGCAGAAACAGAAGGAGAACAAGAAGGAGAAGCAGGAGAATCAGAAGAAGCAGAAGAGGAAGCAGAAAGAGGAGAAGAAGGAGAAGCAGAAGTAGAATCAGATGAAACAGAAGAAGAAGCAGAAGAAACAGAAGCAAAAGAAACAGAAGAAGGAGAAGAGCAGAAGCAGAAGGAGAAGCAGAAGCGAAGGAGAAGCAGAAAGAGAAGCAGGAGAAGCAGAAGCAGGAGAAGCAGAAGAAACAGGAGAAGCCGAAGAAGCAGAAGCAGAATCTGAAGCAGAAGGAGAAACAGAAGAAGCACAATCTGAAGCAGAAGCAGAAGAAACAGTAATAGTATAATAAGCAGAAGCAGAAGCAGCAAGAGAACCAGAAGAAAAAGAAGTCGGAGAAGGCGAGAGAGAAGGATTAGGAGTAGGAGAAGCAAAAGGATAAGCAGAAGCAGAAAGAGACGCAGAAGGAAAAGCAGCACGAGAAGTAGGAGAAGCCGGAGAAGCAGAAGCAGGAGAAGCAGAAGAAACAGAAGACGCAGAAGCAGAATGAGAAGCAGAAGGAGTAATTGAACAGAACCAGAAGGAGAAGCAGAAGCAGAAGGAGAAGCAGAAGAAGGAGAAGGAGAATCAGAAAGAGAAGCAGAAAGAGAAGCAGAACGAGAAGCAGGAGAAGCAGAAGCAGGAGAAGCAGAAGCAGAAGAAACAGAAGAAGGAGAAGAAGCAGAAGGAGAAGCAGAAACAGAAGGAAAAGCAAAAAGAAAAGCAGGAGAAGCAGAAGAAGCAGCACAGGAGAAGCAGAAGCAGAAGAAGCCGAAGAAGCAGGTGCAGAACCTGAAGCAGAAGGAGAAGCAGGAGAAGCAGAAGAAGCAGAATCTGGAGAAGCACAAGGAGAAGCAGAAGCAGAAAGAGAAGCAAAAGCAGAAGGAGAACAGAAGAAACAGAAGAAGCAGAGGCAGTAGCAGAAGAAGCAGAAGATGCAGAAGCAGAAGGAAAAGCAGAAGGAAAAGCAGAAGAATGAGAAGGAGAAGGAGAAACAGAAGGAGAAGCAGAAAGAGAAGCAGAAGAAGGAGCAGGAGAAGGAAAAGCAGCAGGAGAAGCAGAAAGAGCAGCAGAATGAGAAGCAGGAGAAGCAGAAACAGGAGAAGCAGAAGCAGAAGCAGAAGAAACAGGAGAAGGACAAGAAGCAGAAGCAAAAGGAGAAGCAGAAACAGAAGGAGAAGCAGAAAGAGAAGGAGGGGAAGCTAAGAAGCAGAAGCAGGAGAAGCAGAAGCATAAGAATCCGAAGAAGCAGAAGCAGAACCTGAAGCAGAAGGAGAAGCAGAAGAAACAGAAGAAGTAGAAGCAGTAGCAGTTGTAGCAGAAGCAGAACGAGAAGCAGAACGGAAAGCAGAAGAACAAGATGGAGAAGGAGAAACAGAAGGAGCAGCAGAAGGAGAAGCTGAAAGAGAAGCTGGTAAAGCAGAAGAAGAAGAAGCAGAAGGAGAATCAGAAGGAGAAGCAGAAGAAGAAGAAGGAGAAGCAGAAGAAGATGCAGAAGGAGAAGCAGTAGTAAGCAGTAGCAGAAGGAGAAGATGGAATGTCAGAAGAAGCAGTAGCAAAAGTAGAAGCAAAAGAAGGAGATAGGAGAAGCAGATGCAGAAGAAGAAGCATAAGGACAAGCACAAGCAGAAGGAGATGCAGAAGGAAAAGCAGGAGATAGAGAAGAAGCAGAAGCTGAAGGAGAAGCAGAAGTAGGAGAAGGAGAAGGAGGAGAAGCAGAAGAAGAAAGAGAAGCAGAAGCGGAATGAGAAGCAGAAAGAGAAGCAGGAGAAGCACAAGAAGAAGAAGCAGGAGACGCCGAAAGAGAAGAAGCAGAAGAAGCAGAAACAGAAGCAGAAGTAGAAGCAGAAACAGAAGGAGAAGCAGCAGAACAAGTAAAACCAGAAATTCAGGCAGGAGAAACTTAAGAAGCAGAAGCAGAAGCAGAAGGAGCAGCAAAAAGAGAAGCAGAAGAAGAAGTAGAAGAACCAGCAAAAGGAGAAGCAGCAGAAGAAGCAGAAAAACAAGCAGGAGAAGCAGAAAGAGAAGTAGAAGCAGAAGAAGCAGAAGAAGAAGAAGAAGAAGCAGTAGAAGCATAAGAAGCAGAAGCAGGAGAAGCAGAACCAGAAGAAAAAGAAGAATCATAAGAAGCAGAAGCAGAGGGAGAAGCAGAAGAAGGAGAAGGAGCAGCAGAAGGAGAAGCAGAAGGAGAATCAGGAGGAGAAGCAGAAGAAGGAGAAGCAGAAGCAGAAGAAGAAGCAGAAGAAGAAGCAGAAGCAGAAGAAGATGCAGAAGGAGAAGCAGAAGAAGCAGAAGCAGAAGGAGAAGCAGAAGTAGGAGAAGGAGAAGGAGAAGGAATGGCAGCAGAATCAATAGGAGAAGCAGAAGGAGAAGCAGAAGCAGAAGAAACAGAAGGAGAAAAACCAGAAGCAGAAGAAGAAGCAGAAACAGAAGGAAAAGCAGAAAGAGAAGCAGGAGAAGCAGAAGAAGCAGCAGCAGGAGAAGCAGAAGCAGAAGAAGCAGAAGAAGCAGAAGCAGAACCTGAAGCAGAAGGAGAAACAGAAGAAGCAGAAGGAGAAGCAGAAGCAGAAAGAGAAGCAAAAGCAGAAGGAGAAGCAGAAGGAGAAGCAGAAGAAACAGAAGAAGCAGAGGCAGTAGCAGAAGAAGCAGAAGATGCAGAAGCAGAAGGAGAAGCAAAAGGAAAAGCAGAAAAACGAGAAGAAGAAGAAGGAGAAACAGAAAGAGAAGCAGAAAGAGAAGCAGAAGAAGGAGCAGGAGAAGGAAAAGCAGCAGGAGAAGCAGAAATAGCAGCAGAAGGAGAAGCAGGAGATGCAGAAACAGGTGAAGCAGAAGCAGAAGAAACAGGAGAAGGACAAGAAGCAGAAGCAGAAGGAGAAGCAGAAAGAGAAGGAGGGGAAGCAGAAGAAGCAGAAGCAGGAGAAGCAGAAGCAGAAGAAGCCGAAGAAACAGAAGCAGAACTTGAAGCAGAAGGAGAAGCAGGAGTAGCAGAAGAAGCAGAATCTGGAGAAGCAGAATGAGAAGCAGAAGGAGAAGCAGAAGCAGAAAGAGAATCAAAACAGAAGGAGAAGCAGAAGAAACAGAAGAAGTAGAAGCAGCAGCAGTTGTAGCAGAAGACGAACGAGAAGCAG
>NW_012294536.1:0-2031 GCF_000151885.1 Dipodomys ordii | reverse complement strand
AGGAGAAGCACAAGCGGTAGAAGCAGAAGAAGAAGAAACAGACGAAGGAGAAGGAGCAGAAGCAGAAGGAGAAGCAGAAAGAGAAGCAGGAAAAGCAGAAGAAGCAGAAGCAGGAGAAGCAGAAGGAGAAGAAACAGGAGAAGGACAAGAAGCAGATGCAGAAGCAGAAGGAGAAGCAGAAACAGAAGGAGAAGCAGAAAGAGAAAGAGGGGAAGCAGAAGAAACAGAAGCAGGAGAAGCAGAAGCATAAGAATCCGAAGAAGCAGAAGCAGAACCTGAAGCAGAAGGAGAAGCAGGAGAAGCAGAAGAAGCTGAATCTGGAGAAGCAGAATGAGAAGCTGAAGGAGAAGCAGAAGCAGAAGCAGAAAGAGAATCAAAAGCAGAAGTAGAAGCAGAAGAAACAGAAGAAGCAGAAGCAGTAGCAGTTGCAGTAGAAGCAGTAGGTGAAGCAGAATGAATTGTAGAAGAACGAGAAGGAGAAGGAGAAACAGAAGGAAAAGCAGAAGGATAATCAGAAGGAGAAGCAGAAGTAGCTCAAGGTGAAGCAGAAGGAGAATCAGAAGCAGAGAAGCAGCAGAAGGAGAAGAAGAAGCAGAAGAAGATGCATAATGAGAAGCAGGAGAAGCAGAAGAAGCAGAAGCAGAAGGAGAAGTAGAAGTAGGATAAGGAGAAGGAAGAGCCGCAGAAGCAATAGGTGAAGCAGAAGGAGTAGCAGAAGCAGAATGAGAATCAGAAAGAGAAGCAGTAGAATCAGAAGAAGCAGGAAAAGAAGAAGCAGAAGAAAGAGAAGAAGAAGAAGAAGAAGAAGAAGAAGAAGAAGAAGAAGAAGAAGAAGAAGAAGAAGAAGAAGAAGAAGAAGAAGAAGAAGAAGAAGAAGAAGAAGCATAAGGAGAAGAAGCAGAAGAAGAAGAAGCAGAAGCAGGAGAAGCAGAAGCAGAAGAAAAAGAATAAGCATAAGAAGAAGAATCAGAGGGAGAAGCAGAAGAAGGAGAAGGAGCAGCAGAAAGAGAAGTAGAAGGAGAATCAGAAGGAGAAGCAGAAGAAGGAGTAGCAGAAGCAGAAGAAGCAGCAGAAGGAGAAGCAGAAGCAGAAAAAGATGCAGAACGAGAAGCAGGAGAAGCAGAAGAAGCAGAAGCAGAAGGAGAAGCAGAAATAGGAAAAGGAGAAGGATAAGCAAGTGCAACAGAAGCAATAGGAGAACCAGAAGGAGAAGCAGAATGAGAAGCAGAAAGATACACAGTAGAAGCAGAAGAAGCAGGAAAAGCAGAAGCAGAAGAAAGAGAAGAAGAAGAAGAAAAAGAAGAAGAAGAAGAGGAAGAAGAAGAAGAAGAGGAAGAAGAAGCAGCAGCATAAGGAGAAGCATAAGGAGAAGCATAAGGAGAAGCAGTAGAAGCAGAAGCAGGAGAAGCAGAAGCAGAAGAATAAGAATAAGCAAAAGAAGCAGAAGCAGAAGCAGTAGGAGAAGCAGAAGAAGGAGAAGGAGAAGGAGCAGCAGAAGGAGAAGCAGAAGCAGAAAGAGAAGCAGAAACAGAAGGAGAACAAGAAGGAGAATCAGAAGGAGCAGGAGTAGAAGCAGAAAGAGGAGAAGAAGGAGAAGCAGAAGTAGAATCAGAAGAAACAGAAGAAGAAGAAGAAGAAACAGAAGCAAAGGAAACAGAAGAAGGAGAAGAGCAGAAGCAGAAGCAGAAGGAGAAGCAGAAGCGAAGGGGAAGCAGAAAGAGAAGCAGGAGAAGCAGAAGATGCAGGAGAAGCAGAAGCAAAAGAAACAGGAGAAGCCGAAGAAGCAGAAGCAGAATCAGAAGCAGAAGGAGAAACAGAAGAAGCACAATCTGTAGCAGAGCAGAAGAAACAGAAACAGTAGAATAAGCAGAAGCAGAAGCACCAGAAGAAGCAGAAGAAGAAGAAGGAGAAGGCGAAAGAGAAGGATGAGGAGTAGCAGAAGCAAAAGGATAAGCAGAAGCAGAAAGAGACGCAGAAGGAGAAGCAGCAAGACAAGTAGGAGAAGCAGGAGAAGCAGAAGCAGGAGAAGCA
>NW_012294535.1:0-5732 GCF_000151885.1 Dipodomys ordii | reverse complement strand
AAGCAGAAGACGCCGAAGAAGCAGAAGCAGAATCTGAAGCAGAAGGAGAAGCAGTAGAAGCAGAAGAAGCAGAATCTGGAGAAGCAGAAGGAGAAGCAGAAGGAAAAGCAGAAGAACGAGAAGGAGAAGGAGAAACAGAAGGAGAAGCAGAAAGAGAAGCAGAAGAAGGAGCAGGAGAAGGAAAAGCAGCAGCAGAAGCAGAAAGAGCAGCAGAAGGAGAAGCAGGAGATGCAGAAACAGGAGAAGCAGAAGCAGAAGAAACAGTAGAAGGACAAGAAGCAGAAGCAGAAGGAGAATCAGAAACAGAAGGAGAAGCAGAAAGAGAAGGTGGGGAAGCAGAAGAAGCAGAAGCAGGAGAAGCAGAAGCATAAGAATCCGAAGAAGCAGAAGCAGAACCTGAAGCAGAAGGAGAATCAGGAGAAGCAGAAAAAGCAGAATCTAGAGAATCAGAATGAGAAGCTGAAGGAGAAGCAGAAAGAGAATCAAAAGCCAAAGGAGAAGCAGAAGAAACAGAAGAATAGAAGCAGTAGCCGTTGTAGCAGAAGCAGAAGGAGAAGCCGAAGGAAAAGCAGAAGAACAAGAAGGAGAAGGAGAAACAGAAGGAGAAGCAGAAGGAGAAGCAGAAAGAGAAGCAGGTAAAGCAGAAGAAGAAGAAGCACAAGGAGAATCAGAAGGAGAAGCAGAAGAAGGAGAAGGAGAAGCAGAAGCAGAAGAAGATGCAGAAGGAGAAGCAGGAGAAGCAGAAGAAGCAGAAGCAGAAGGAGAAGCAGGAAAAGCCGAAGAAGCAGAAGTAAAAGGAGAAGCAAAAGAAGGAGAAGGAGAAGCAAAAGCAATAGAAGAAGCATAAGGACAAGCACAAGCAGAAGGAGATGTAGAAGGAGAAGCAGGAGAAGCACAAGAAGCAGAAGCTGAAGGAGAAGCAGAAGTAGGAGAAGGAGGATAAGCAGAAGCAGAAGGAGAAGCAGAAGAGGAATGAGAAGCAGAAAAAGAAACAGGAGAAGCACAATAAGCAGAAGCAGGAGAAGCCGAAAGAGTAGATGCAGAAGAAGCAGAAACAGAAGCAGAAGTAGAAGCAGAAGCAGAAGGAGAAGCAGCAGAAGAAGTAGAACCAGAAATTCAGGCAGGAGAAACAGAAGAAGCAGAAGCAGAAGGAGAAGCAAAAAGAGAAGCAGAAGGAGAAGTAGAAGAAGCAGCAGAAGGAGAAGCAGCAGAAGAAGCAGAAAAACAAGCAGGAGAAGCAGAAGCAGAAAGAGAAGTAGAAGCAGAAGAAACAGAACAGAAGAAGCAGTAGAAGCATAAGAAGCAGAAGCAGGAGAAGCAGAAGCAGAAGAAAAAGAAGAAGCATAAGAAGCAGAAGCAGAAGCAGAGGGAGAAAAGAAGAAGGAGAAGGAGCAGCAGAAGGTGAAGCAGAAGGAGTTGCAGAAACAGAAAGAGAAGCAGAAACAGAAGGAGAAGAAGAAGGATTAGTTGGAGAATCAGAAGAAGCAGAAGCAGAAAGAGAAGCAGAAGAAGGAGAAGGAGAAGCAGAAGCAGAGGAAAGGAAGGAGAAGAAGAAGAAGCAGAAGCGGGAGAAGCAGAACAAGAAGAAGAAACAGAAGAAGGAGAAGGTGCAGAAGGAGAAGCAGAAGCAGAAGGAGAAGCAGAAAGAGAAGCAGAAGAAGCAGTAGCAGGAGAAGCAGAAGCAGAAGAAACAGAAGAAGCCGAAGAAGCAGAAGCAGGACCTGAAGCAGAAGAAACAGAACAAGCAGAAGAAGCAGAATCAGAACGAGAAGCAGAAGAACAAGAAGGAGAAGGAGAAAGAGAAGGATTAGGAGTAGGAAGAGCAGAAGGTAAATCAGAAGCAGAACGAGAAGCAGAAGGAGCAGGAGAAGGAGAAGCAGAAGGAGAATCAGAAGGAAAAGCAGAAGAAGGAGAAGTAGAAGCAGAAGAAGCAGCAGAAGGAGAAGCAGAAGCAGAAGAAGATGCAGAAGGAGAAGCAGGAAAAGCAGAAGAAGCAAAAGCATAAGGAGAAGCAGAAGTAGGAGAAGGAGAAGGAAGGGCAGCAGAAGCAATAGGAGAAGCAGAAGGAGACGCAGAAGCAGAATGAGAAGCAGAAAGAGAAGCAGTAGAAGCAGAAGTAGCAGGAAAAGTAGAAGCAGACGAAAGAGAAGAAGAAGAAGAAGAAGAAGAAGAAGAAGAAGAAGGAGAAGAAGAAGTTGAAGCATAAGGAGAAGCATAAGGAGAAGCAGTAGAAGCAGAAGAAGCAGAAGCAGGAGAAGGAGAAGATAAAGAATAAGCAAAAGAATCAGAAGCAGAAGCAGTGGGGGAAGCAGAAGAAGGAGAAGGAGAAGGAGCAGCAGAAGGAGAAGCAGAAGCAGAAATAGAATCAGAAACAGAAGTAGAACAAGAAGGAGAAGCAGGAGAATCAGAAGAAGCAGAAGTAGAAGCAGAAAGAGAAGGAGAAGAAGGAGAAGCAGAAGTAGAATCAGAAGAAACAGAAGCAGAAGAAACAGAAGCAAAAGAAACAGAAGAAGGAGAAGAGCAGAAGCAGAAGCACAAGGAGAAGCAGAAGGAGAAGCAGAAAGAGAAGCAGGAGAAGCTGAAGAAGCAGGAGAAGAAGAAGCAGAAGAAACAGGAGAAGCCGAAGAAGCAGAAGCAGAATCTGAAGCAGAAGGAGAAACAGAAGAAGCACAATCCGAAGCAGAAGCAGAAGAAACAGAAATAGTAGAATAAGCAGAAGCAGAAGCACCAGGACAAGCAGAAGAACAAGAAGGAGAAGGCGAAAGAGAAGGATTAGGAGTAGGAGAAGCAAAAGGATAAGCAGAACCAGAAAGAGACGCAGAAGGAGAAGCAGCACGAGAAGTAGGAGTAGCAGGAGAAGAAGCAGGAGAGAAGCAGAAGAAACAGAAGACGCAGAAGCAGAATGAGAAGCAGAAGGAGAAATTGAAGCAGAAGGAGAAGGAGAAGCAGAAGGAGAAGCTGAAGGAGAAGGAGAAGCAGAAAGAGAAGCACAACGAGAAGCAGGAGAAGCAGAAGCAGGAGAAGCAGAAGCAGAAGAAACATAAGAAGGAGAAGAAGCAGAAGGAGAAGCAGAAACAGAAGGAAAAGCAGAAATAGAAGCAGGAGCAGCAGAAGAAGCAGCAGCAGGAGAAGCAGAAGCAGAAGAAGCCGAAGAAGCAGAAGCAGAACCTGAAGCATAAGGAGATACAGGAGAAGCAGAAGAAGCAGAATCTGGAGAAGCAGAAGGAGAAGCAGAAGCAGAAAGAGAAGCAAAAGCAAAAGGAGAAGCATAAGGAGAAGCAGAAGAAACAGAAGAAGCAGAGACAGTAGCAGAAGATGTAGAAGCAGAAGGAGAAGCAGAAGGAAAAGCAGAAGAACGAGAAGGAGAAGGAGAAGGAGAAACAGAATGAGAAGCAGAAAGAGAAGCAGAAGAAGGAGCAGGAGAAGGAAAAGCAGCAGGAGAAGCAGAAAGAGAAGCAGAAAGAGAAGCAGGAGATGCAGAAACAGGAGAAGCATAAGCAGAACAAACAGGAGAAGGACAAGAAGCAGAAGCAGAAGGAGAAGCAGAAACAGAAGGAGAAGCAGAAACAGAAGGAGGGAAAGCAGAAGAAGCAGAAGCAGGAGAAGCAGAAGCATAAGAATGCGAAGACGCAGAAGAAGAACCTATAGCAGAAGGAGAAGCAGGAGAAGCAGAAGAAGCAGAATCTGGAGAAGCAGAAGGAGAAGCAGAAGGAGAAGCAGAAGCAGAAAGAGAATCAAAAGCAGAAGGAGAAGCAGAAGAAACAGAAGAAGTAGAAGCAGTAGCAGGTGTAGCAGAAGCAGAAGGAAAAGCAGAAAAACAGGAAGGAGAAGGAGAAACCGAAGGAGAAGTAGAAGGAGAAGCAGAAAGAGAAGCAGGTAAAGCAGAAGAAGAAGAAGCAGAAGGAGAATCAGAAGGAGAAGCAGAAGAAGGAGAAGGAGAAACAGAAGCAGAAGAAGATGCAGAAGGAGAAGCAGAACAAGCAGAAGAAGCAGAAGCAGGAGAAGCAGAAGAAGCAGAATCTGGAGAAGCAGAAGGAGAAGCAGAAGCAGAAAGAGAAGCAAAAGCAGAAGGAGAAGCAGAAGAAACAGAAGAAGCAGAGGCAGTAGCAGAAGAAGCAGAAGATTCAGAAGCAGAAGGAGAAGCAGAAGGAAAAGCAGAAGAACTAGAAGGAGAAGGAGAAGGAGAAACGGAGTAGAAGCGAAAGAGAAGCAGAAGAAGGAGCAGTAGAAGGAAAAGCAGCAGGAGAAACAGAAAGAGCAGCAGAAGGAGCAGCAGGAAATGCAGAAACAGGAGAAGAACAAGCAGAAGAAACAGGAGAAGGACAAGAAGCAGAAGCAGAAGGAGAAGCAGAAAGAGAAGGAGGGGAAGCAGAAGAAGCAGAAGCAGGAGAAGCAGAAGCATAAGAATCCGAAGAAGCAGAAGCAGAACCTGAAGCAGAAGGAGAAGCAGAAGAATCAGAATCTGGAGAAGCAGAATGAGAAGCAGAAGGAGAAGCAGAAGCAGAAAGAGAATCAAAAGCAGAAGGAGAAGCAGAAGAAACAGAATAAGTAGAAGCAGTAGCAGTTGTAGCAGAAGCAGAAGGAAAAGCAGAAGAACAAGAAGGAGAAGGAGAAACAGAAGGAGAAGCAGAAGGAGAAGCAGAAAGAGAAGCAGGTAAAGCAGAAGAAGAAGAAGCACAAGGAGAATCAGAAGGAGAAGCAGAAGAAGGAGAAGGAGAAGCAGAAGCAGAAGAAGATGCAGAAGGAGAAGCAGAAGAAGCAGAAGCAGAAGGAGAAGCAGGAAAAGCAGAAGAAGCAGAAGCAAAAGGAGAAGCAAAAGAAGGAGAAGGAGAAGCAGAGGCAGAAGAAGAAGCATAAGGAGAAGCACAAGCAGAAGGAGATGCAGAAGGAGAACCAGGAGAAGCAGAAGAAGCAGAATCTGAAGGAGAAGCAGAAGTAGGAGAAGGAGAAGGAGGAGAAGCAGAAGCAGAAGGAGAAGCAGAAGCAGAATGAGAAGCAGAAAGAGAAGCAGGAGGAGGACAAGAAGCAGAAGCAGGAGAAGCCGAAAGAGAAGAAGCAGAAACAGAAGCAGAAGGAGAAGCAGAAGCAGAAGGAGAAGCAGCAGAAGAAGTAGAACCAGAAATTCAGGCACGAGAAACAGAAGAAGCAGAAGCAGAAGGAGAAGCAAAAAGAGAAGCGAAGGGGAAGTAGAAAAAACAGCAGAAGAAGCAGAAAAACAAGCAGTTGAAGCAGAAGCAGGAAGAGAAGTAGAAGCAGAAGAAGAAGAAGAAGAAGAAGAAGAAGAAGAAGAAGAAGCAGTAGAAGCATAAGAAGCAGAAGCAGGAGAAGCAGAACCAGAAGAAAAAGAAGAAGCATAAGAAGCAGAAGCATAGGGAGAAACAGAAGAAGGAGAAGGAGCAGCAGAAGGTGAAGCAGAAGGAGATGCAGAAGCAGAAAGAGAAGCAGAAATAGAAGGAGGAGAAGAAGGAGAAGGAGAAGCAGAAGGAGAAGGACAAGCAGGAGAAGCAGAAGAAGCAGAAGCGGGAGAAGCAGAAGAAGAAGAAGAAACAGAAGAAGGAGAAGGAGCAGAAGGAGAAGCAGAAGCAGAAGGAGAAGCTGATAAAGAAACAGAAGTAGAAGAAGCAGAAAAAATAGTATCAGGAGAAGTAGAAGTAGAAGAAATAGAAGAAGTCGAAGAATCAGAAGAGAACCTGATGCAGATTGAGAAGCAGATGCAGCAGATGCTGGAAAAG
>NW_012294534.1:0-5733 GCF_000151885.1 Dipodomys ordii | reverse complement strand
TCTCACGATTTGTCCTCGCTGTGTCTCACTGTGTCCCACTGTGTCCCGCTGTGCCCCCACTGTGTCCCGTTGTGTCCACAGATGTGTACCACTCTGTGTAAGGCTGTATCCCAGCTGTATCGACACTGTGTCCCACTGGGTCCAGCTGGGTCCTCGCTGGGTCCACCGGTGTGTCCCGCTGTTTCCACCGCTGTGTCCCCCGCTCTCTCCCCCTGTGTCCACCGCTGTGTCCCGCTGTTTCCCCCGCTGTGTCCTGCTGTGTCCTCGCTGTGTCCCCCGCTGTCTCCCGCTCTGTCCCCCACTGTGTCTCACGCTTTGTCCCCGATGTGTCCCACTGTGTTCCGCTGTGTCCCGCTGTGCCCCCACTGTGTCCCGTTGTGTCCACAGCTGTGTACCACGCTGTGCAACGCTTTATCCCCGCTGTATCGACGCTGTGTCCCGCTGTGTCCCTCAGTGTCCCCCACTGTGTCCCCCGCTGTGTCCTCGCTATGTTCCCCGCTGTGTCCCACTGTGTCCTCGCTGGGTCCCCCGCTGTGTCCCGCTGTGTCCCCCGCTGTGTCCCGCTGTGTCCCGCTCTGTCCCTGCTGTGTCCCGCTGTGTCCTGCTGTGTCCTCGCTGTGTCCCCCGCTGTCTCCCGCTCTGTCCCCCGCTACGTCTCACGATTTGTCCTCGCTGTGTCCCACTGTGTCCCGCTCTGCCCCCACTGTGTCCCGTTGTGTCCACAGATGTGAACCACGCTGTGTAACGCTGTATCCCCGCTGTGTCGACGCTGTGTCCCGCTGGGTCCCGCTGTGTCCTCGCTGTGTTCCCCGCTGTGTCCCGCAAATGTCCCCCGCTGTGTCCCCCGCTGTGTCCTCGCTGAGTCCCCCACTGTGTCCCGCTGTGTCCTCGCAGGGTCCCGCTGTGTCCCCCGCTGTGTCCCCCGCTGTGTCCCGCTCTGTCCTGCTGTGTCCCGCTGTGTCTGCTGTGTCCTCGCTGTGTCCCCCGCTGTCTCCCGATCTGTCCCCCGCTGTGTCTCACGATTTGTCCTCGCTGTGTCCCACCGTGTCCCGCTCTGTCCCGCTGTGCCCCCACTGTGTCCCCTTGTGTCCACAGATTTGTACCACACTGTGTAACGCTGTATCCCCGCTGTATCGACGCTGGGTCCCGCTGGGTCCCGCTGTGTCCTCGCCGTGTTCCCTGCTGTGTCCCGCTGTGTCCTGCTGTGTCCTCGCTGTGTCCCCCGCTGTCTCCCGCTCTGTCCCCCGCTTCGTCTCACGATTTGTCCTCGCTGTGTCCCACTGTGTCCCGCTGTGTCCCGCTGTGCCCCCACTGTGTCCCGCTGTGTCCTCGCTGTGTCCCCCGCTGTCTCCCGCTCTGTCCCCTGCTGTGTCTCACGCTTTGTCCCCGCTGTGTCCCACTGTGTTCCGCTGTGTCCCGCTGTGCCCCCACTGTGTCCCGTTGTGTCCACAGCTGTGTACCACGCTGTGTAACGCTGTGTCCCCGCAGTATCGACGCTGTGTCCCGCTGGGTCCCGCTGTGTCCTCGCTGTGTTAACGGCTGTGTCCCGCAGTGTCCCCCGCTGTGTCCCCCGCTGTGTCCTCGCTGTGTTCCCCGGTGTGTCCCGCTGTGTCCTTGCTGGGTCCCCCACTGTGTCCCGCTGTGTCCCTCGCTGTGTCCCGCTGTGTCCCGCTCAGTCCTTGCTGTGTCCCGCTGTGTTCTGCTGTGTCCTCGCTGTGTCCCCCGCTGTCTCCCGCTCTGTCCCCCGCTATGTCTCATGATTTGTCCTCGCTGTGTCCCACTGTGTCCTGCTGTGCCCCCACTGTGTCCCGTTGTGTCCACAGCTGTGTACCACGCTGTGGAACGCTGTATCCCCGCTGTATCGACGCTGTGTCCCGCTGGGTCCCGCTGTGTCCTCGCTGTGTTCCCCACTGTGTCCCGCTGTGTCCTCGCTGGGTCCTCCCTTGTGTCCCGCTGTGTCCCCCGCTGTGTCCCGCTGTGTCCTCGCTGGGTACCCTGCTGTGTCCCGCTGTGTCCTCGCTGGGTCCCCCGCTGTGTCCCGCTGTGTCCTCGCTGTGTCCCCCGCTGTGTCCCGCTGTGTCCTCGCTGGGTCCCCCGCTGTGTCCCGCTGTGTTCCGCTGTGTCCCGCTCTGTCCCTGCTGTGTCCCGCTGTGTCCTGCTGTGTCCTCGCTGTGTCCCCCGCTGTCTCCCGCTCTGTCCCCTGCTTCGTCTCACGATTTGTCCTCGCTGTGTCCCACTGTGTCCCGCTGTGTCCCGCTGTGCCCCCAATGTGTCCCGTTATGTCCACATATGTGTACCACCCTGTGTAACGCTGTATCCCCGCTGTATCGACGCTGTGTCCCGCTGTGTCCTCGCTGTGTTCCCCACTGTGTCCCGCTGTGTCCCGCTCTGTCCCCGCTGTGTGCCGCTGTGCCCTGCTGTGTCCTCCCTGTGTCCCCCGCTGTCTCCCTCTCTGTCCCCCGCTGTATCTCACGATTTGTCTTCGCTTTGTCCCACTGTGTCCCGCTGTGTCCCGCTGTGCCCCCACTGTGTCCCCTTGTGTCCACAGATGTGTACCACAATGTGTAACGCTGTATCCCCGCTGTATCGACGCTGTGTCCCGCTGGGTCCCGCTGTGTCCTCGCTGTGTTCCCTGCTGTGTCCCGCTGTGTCCCCCGGTGTGTCCCCCGCTGTTTTCCTGTCTGTGTCCCCCGCTGTGTCCTGCTGTGTCCTCGCTGGGCCCCCCGCTGTTTCCCCCTGGGTACCCCGCTGTGTCACGCTGTGTCCCCTGCTGTGTACCCTGCTTTGTCCCGCTGTGTTCCCCGCTGTGTCCCGCTGTGTCCCCCGCTGTGTCCCGCTGTGTCCTCGCTGTGTCGTGCTCTGTCTCCCCCTTGTCCCCGCTGTGTCCTGCGCTGTCCCGTGGTGTCCCGCTTTGTCCTTCGCTGTGTCCGCCGCTGAGTCCCCGCTGTGTCCCCGCTGTGTCCCGCTCTGTCCTCCCTGTGTCCCCCGCTGTGTCCCGCTGTGTCCCCTGCTGTGTCCCGCTGTGTCTACTGCTGTGTTCCTGCTGTGTCCAGCTGTGTCCCGCTGTGTCCCCCTGTGTCCTCACTGTGTCCCACGCTGTGTTCCGCTAAGTACTTGCTGTGTCCCCCGATGTGTCCCGTTGTGTCCCCAGCCGTGTCCCCCGCTATGGCCCACTCTGACCCCGCTGTATCGACGCTGTGTCCCGCTGTGTCCCACTGTGTCCTCGCTGTGTCCACCGCTGTGTCCCGCTCTGTCCCCGCTGTGTCCCGCTTTTTTCCCCGCTGTGTCCCGCTGTGTCCTCGCTGTGTCTCCCGCTGTGTCCCGCTGTGTCCCCCGCTGTGTCCTGATGTGTCCCGCTTTGTCCCGCTGTGTCCCTGATGTGACCCTCAGTGTCCCGGTGTGTCCCCGCTGTGGCCCCGCTGTGTCTGGCTGTGTGTACCCCGCTTTGTCCAGCTTTGTCCCTGCTGGGTCCCGCTGTGTCCTCGCTGTGGTCCCTGTTGTGTCCCGCTCTGTCCCCTGCTGTGTCCCCCGCTGTGTCCTGCTGTGTCCCATGCTGTGTCCCGTTTTGTCCCGCTGTGTCCCTCGCTGTGTCCCTGCTGTGTCCCCGCTGTGTCCCGCTGTGTCCCGCTGTGTCTTGTTGTGTCCCACTGTGACCCTGCTGAGTCCCCCTATGTCCCGCTGTGTCCCGCTGTGTCGTCGCTCTGTCCCTCGCTGTGTCACCCGCTGTGTCCCGCTGTGTCCCTCGCTGTGTCCCTGCTGTGTCCCCGCTGTGTCCAACTGTGTCCCGCTGTGTCCTGTTGTGTCCTACTGTGTCCCCGCTGTGTCCCGCTGTGTCCCCTCTCTCTCCCCCGCTGTCCCCCGCTGTGTCCCCCGCTGTGTCCTGCTGTGTCCCGCTGTGTCCCTGGGTGTGTTCTTCTGTGTCCATGCAGTGTCCCCGCTGTGTCTTGCTGTGTCACACTGTGTCCCGTGGTGTCCGGCTTTGTCACCCGCTGTGTCCCCCGCTGAGTCCGGCTGTTTCCCCGCTGTGTCCCAATGTGTCCTCGCTGTGTCCCCCGCTGTGTCCCGCATTGTCTCCCCTGTGTCCCCCGCTGTGTCCCGCTGTGTCCTGCTGTGTCCCTGGCTGTGTACCCTGCTGTGTCCCGCTGTGTACCCCGTTGTGTCCCGCTGTGTCCCGCGTTGTACCCGCTGTGTCCCGTTGTGTCCCCAGCTGTGTACCCCGCTGTGTCCTGCTGTGTCCCCGCCATTATCGACGCTGTGTCCCTCTGTGTCCCGCTGTGTCCTCGCTGTGTCCCCCGCTGTGTCCCGCTGTGTTCTCGCTGTGTCCCCCGCTGTGTCCCTTTGTGTCCCCAGCTGTGTACCCCGCTGTGTTCTGCTGTGTCCCCGCTGTATCGACGCTGTGTCCTGCTGGGTCCCGCTGGGTCCTCGCTGTGTTCCCCGTTGTGTCCCACTGTGTCCCCTGCTGTGTCCCCGCTGTGTCCCTGCTGTGTCCCTGCTGTGTCGCCGCTGTGTCCGCTGTGTCCTGCTGTGTCCTCGCTGTGTCCCACGCTGTGTTCCGCTGTGTCCCCCGCTGTGTCCCGGTGTGTCCCGCTGTGTCCCCACTGTGTCCCGCTGTGTCCCCCGCTGTGTCACAGTGTGTCCCGCTGTGTCCGCGCTGTGTTTCCGGCTGTGTCCCGCTGTGTCCCCTCTCTGTCCCCCAATGTGTCCCCTGCTGTGTCTTGCTCTGTCGCCGCTTTGTCCCGCTGTGCCCCTGCAGTGTCCCCGGTGTGTCCCACTGTGTCACACTGTGTCCCAGCTTTGTCCCCGCTGTGTCTCGCTGTGTCCCACGCTCTGTCCCACACTGTGTCCCGCATTGTCCCCCGCTCTGTCCCGCTGTGTTCCCCGCTGTGTCCCACTGTGTCCCCCGCTGAGTCCCCGCTGTGTCACCGCTGTGTCCCGCTGTTTTCTCGCTGTGTCCCCTGCTGTTTCCCTCTCTGTCCTTCACTGTGTCTCACGCTTTGTGCCCGCTGTGTCCCACTGTGTCCCGCTGTGTCCCGCTGTGCCCCCACTGTGTCCCGTTCTGTCCACAGTGTGTACCACGCTGTGTAACGCTGCCTCCCCGCTGTATCGACGCTGTGTCCCGTAGTGTCCCGCTGTGTCCTCGCTGTGTTCCCCACTGTGTCCCGCTGTGTCCCCCGCTGTGTCCCCCGCTGTGTCCTCGCTGTGTCCCCTGTTGTGTCCCGCTGTGTCCTCACTGGGTAGCCCACTGTGTCCCGCTGTGTCCACCGCTGTCCCCCGCTGTGGCCCGCTGTGGCCCGCTGTGTCCCCCGCTTTATCTTGTTGTGTCCCGCAGTGTCCCCGCTGTGTCCCGCTGTGTAACACTGTGTCCGGTGGTGTCCCACTTTGTCCCACGCTGTGTCCCCAGCTGCGTCCCCTCTGTGTCGCCGCTCTGTCCCTCTCTGTCCTCGCTGTGTCCCCCACTGTGTCCCGCTTTGTCTCCCGCTGTGTTCCGCTGTGTCCAGCTGTGTCCTCGCTGTGTCCTACACTGTGTCCCGTTGTGTCCACAGCTGTGTACCACGCTGTGTAATGCTGTGTGCCCGCTGTATCGATGCTGTGTCCCGCTGGGTCCCGCTGTGTCCTCGCTGTGTTCCCCGCTGTGTCCCGCTGTGTCCCCCGCTGTGTCCCCCGCTGTGTCCTCGCTGTGTCCCCTGCTGTGTCCTGCTGTGTCCTCGCTCTGTCCCCCGCTGTGTCCCGTGA
>NW_012294533.1:0-3731 GCF_000151885.1 Dipodomys ordii | reverse complement strand
CATGTCCTTGCTCTGTTATTCGTGGTGTCCCCCTCTGTCCCCCACTGTGTCCCCTGCTCTGTCCTACTGTGTCCCCCGCTGTGTCCCGTTTTGTCCCGCTGTGTCCCCCACTGTGTCCCTGCTGTGTCCCTGCTGTGTCCCAGCTGTGTCACGCTGTGTCCTGCTGTATCCCGTTCTGTCCCGCATTAACCCTGCTGAGTCCCCCTGTGTCCCCGCTGCGTCCTGTTGTGTCGTCGCTCTGTCCTCCTCTGTGTCCCGCTGTGTCCTCTGCTGTGTCCCGCTGTGTCACTCTGTGTCCCACTGTATCCCGCTGTGACCCCGCTAAGTCCCCGCTGTGTCCCCTGCTGTCTCCCACTCTGTCCCCCGCTGTGTCTCACGCTTTGTCCCCGCTGTGTCCCACTGTGTCCCGCTGTGTCCCGCTGTGCCCACGCTGTGTCCTGTTGTGTCCACAGCTGTGTACCACGCTGTGTAACGCTGTGTCCCCGCTGTATCTACGCTGTTCCTCGCTGTGTCCCGCTGTGCCCCCACTGTGTCCCCTTGTGTCCACATATTTGTACCACACTGTGTTACGCTGTATCCCCGCTGTATCGATGCTGGGTCCCGCTGGGTCCCGCTGTGTCCTCGCCGTGTTCCCTGCTGTGTCCCGCTGTGTCCTACTGTGTCCTCTCTGTGTGCCCCGCTGTCTCCCGCTCTGTCCCCCGCTTCGTCTCACGATTTGTCCTCGCTGTGCCCCCACTGTGTCCCGTTGTGTCCACAGATGTGTACCACGCTGTGTAAGGCTGTATCCCAGCTGTACCGACACTGTGTCCCGCTGGGTCCCGCTGGGTCCTCGCTGGGTCCACCGCTGTGTCCCGCTGTTTCCACCGCTGTGTCCCGCTGTGTCCCCCGCTCTCTCCCCCTGTGTCCACCGCTGTGTCCCGCTGTTTCCCCCGCTGTGTCCCGCTGTGTCCTCGCTGTGTCCCCCGCTGTCTCCCGCTCTGTCCCCCGCTGTGTCTCACGCTTCGTCCCCGCTGTGTCCCACTGTGTTCCGCTGTGTCCCGCTGTGCCCCCACTGTGTCCCGTTGTGTCCACAGCTGTGTACCACGCTGTGTAACGCTGTGTCCCCGCAGTATCGATGCTGTGTCCTGCTGGGTCCCGCTGTGTCCTCGCTGTGTTCACGGCTGTGTCCCGCAGTGTCCACCGCTGTGTCCCCCGCTGTGTCCTCGCTGTGTTCCCCGCTGTGTCCCGCTGTGTCCTCGCTGGGTCCCCCACTGTGTCCCGCTGTGTCCCTCGCTGTGTCCCGCTGTGTCCCTCTCTGTCCCTGCTGTGTCCCGCTGTGTCCTGCTGTGTCCTCGCTGTGTCCCCCGCTGTCTCCCGCTCTGTCCCCCGCTACGTCTCACGATTTGTCCTCGCTGTGTCCCACTGTGTCCTGCTGTGCCCCCACTGTGTCCCGTTGTGTCCACAGATGTGTACCACGCTGTGTAACGCTGTATCCCAGCTGTATCGACGCTGTGTCCCGCTGGGTCCCGCTGGGTCCTCGCTCGGTCCACCGCTGTGTCCCGCTGTTTCCACCGCTGTGTCCCGCTGTGTCCCCCGCTCTCTCCCCCTGTGTCCACCGCTGTGTCCCGCTGTTTCCCCCGCTGTGTCCCGCTGTGTCCTCGCTGTGTCCCCCGCTGTCTCCGGCTCTGTCCCCCACTGTGTCTCACGCTTTGTCCCCGCTGTGTACCCCGCTGTGTTCCGCTGTGTCCCGCTGTGTTCCTCTCTGTCCCTGCTGTGTCCCGCTGTGTCCTGCTGTGTCCTCGCTGTGTCCCCCGCTGTCTCCCGCTCTGTCCCCCGCTACGTCTCACGATTTGTCCTCGCTGTGTCCCACTGTGTCCTGCTGTGCCCCCACTGTGTCCCGTTGTGTCCACAGATGTGTACCACGCTGTGTAACGCTGTATCCCCGCTGTATCGACGCTGTGTCCCGCTGGGTCCCGCTGTGTCCTCGCTGTGTTCCCCACTGTGTCCCGCAGTGTCCCCCGCTGTGTCCCCCGCTCTGTCCTCACTGTGTCCCCCGCTGTGTCCCGCTGTGTCCTCGCTGGGTCCTCCGCTGTGTCCCGCTGTGTCCCCCGCTGTGTCCCGCTGTGTCCTCACTGGGTATCCCGCTGTGTCCCGCTGTGTCCTCGCTGGGTCCCCCGCTGTGTCCCGCTGTGTGCTCGCTGGGTCCCCCGCTGTGTCCCGCTCTGTCCCTGCTGTGTCCTGCTGTGTCCTGCTGTGTCTTCGATGTGTCCCCCGCTGTCTCCGGCTCTGTTCCCTGCTTCGTCTCACGATTTGTCCTCGCTGTGTCCCACTGTGTCCCGCTGTGTCCGGCTGTGCCCCCACTGTGTCCCGTTATGTCCACATATGTGTACCACGCTGTTTAACGCTGTATCCCCGCTGTATCGACGCTGTGTCCCGCTGTGTCCTCGCTGTGTTCCCCGCTGTGTCCCGCTGTGTCCCGCTCTGTCCCTGCTGTGTGCCGCTGTGCCCTGCTGTGTCCTCCCTGTGTCCCCCGCTGTCTCCCGCTCTGTCCCCCGCTGTATCTCACGATTTGTCTTCGCTTTGTCCCACTGTGTCCCGCTGTGTCCCGCTGTGCCCCCATTGTGTCCCCTTGTGTCCACAGATGTGTACCACACTGTGTAACGCTGTATCCCCGCTGTATCGACGCTGTGTCCGCTGGGTCCCGCTGTGTCCCGCTGTGTCCCCCGCTGTGTCCCGCTGTGTCCCGCTGTGTCCCGCTCTGTCCCTGCTGTGTCCCGCTGTGCCCTGCTGTGTCCTAGCTGTGTCCCCCGCTGTCTCCCGCTCTGTCCCTCGCTGTGTCTCACGATTTGTCCTTGCTTTGTCCCACTGTGTCCCGCTGTGTCCCGCTGTGCCCCCACTGTGTCCCCTTGTGTCCACAGATGTGTACCACACTGTGTAAAGCTGTATCCCTGCTGTATCGACGCTGTGTCCCGCTGGGTCTCGCTGTGTCCTCGCTGTGTTCCCTGCTGTGTCCCGCAGTGTCCCCCGCTGTGTCCCCCGCTGTGTCCTCGTTGTGTCCCCCGCTGTGTCCTGCTGTGTCCTCGCTGTGTCCCCCGCTGTGTCCTGCTGTGTCCCCCGCTGTGTTCCGCTGTGTCCTCTCTGTGTCCCGCTCTGTCTCTCCCTTGTCCCCGCTGTGTCCCGCTGTGTCCCGTGGTGTCCCGCTTTGTCCCCCACGGTGTCCCCCGCTGAGTTCCCGCTGTGTCCCCGCCTTGTCCCGCTCTGTCCTCCCTGTGTCCCCCGCTGTGTCCCGCTGTGTCCCCTGCTGTGTCCCGCTGCGTCTACTGCTTTGCTCCTGCTGTGTCCCTCTGTGTCCCGCTGTGTCCCCCTATGTCCTCACTGTGTCCCACGCCGTGTTCCGCTGAGTCCTTGCTGTGTCCCCCGATGTGCCCCGTTGTGTCCCCAGCTGTGTACCCCGCTGTGGCCCACTGTGTCCCCGCTGTATCGACGCTGTGTCCCTCTGTGTCCCACTGTGTCCTCGCTGTGTCCCCCGCTGTCTCCCGCTCTGTCCCCCGCTGTGTCTCACGCTTTGTCCCAGCTGTGTCCCACTGTGTTCCGCTGTTTCCCGCTGTGCCCCCACTGTGTCCCTTTGTGTCCACAGCTGTGTACCACGCTGTGTAATGCTGTGTCCCCGCTGTATCGACGCTGTGTCCCGCTGGGTCCCGCTGTGTCCTCGCTGTGTTCCCCGCTGTGTCCCGCAGTGTCCCCCGCTGTGT
>NW_012294532.1:0-2003 GCF_000151885.1 Dipodomys ordii | reverse complement strand
AACGCTGTATCCCCGCTGTATCGACGCTGAGTCCCGCTGGGTCCCGCTGTGTCCTCGCTGTGTTCCCTGCTGTGTCAGCTGTGTCCCCCGGTGTGTCCCCCGCTGTTTTCCTGTCTTTGTCCCCCGCTGTGTCCCGCTGTGTCCTCGCTGGGCCCCCCGCTGTTTCCCGCTGGGTCCCCCGCTGTGTCCCTCTGTATCCCGATGTGTCCCCTGCTCTGTACCCTGCTTTGTCCCGCTGTGTCCGCCGCTGTGTCCCGCTGTGTCCCCCGCTGTGTCCCGCTGTGTCTTCGCTGAGTCCCGCTCTGTCTCCCCCTTGTCCCCGCTGTGTCCCGCTCTGTCCCGTGGTGTCCCGCTTTGTCCCCCACGGTGTCCCCCGCTGAGTCTTCGCTGTGTCCCCGCTGTGTCCCGCTGTGTACTGTTGTGTCCCCCGCTGAGTACCGCTGTGTCCCCGCTGTGTCCCCGCTGTGTCCCCGCTGTGTCCCCGCTGTGTCCCAATGTGTCCCCGGTTGTGTCCCGCTCTGTCTACTGCTGTGTTCCTGCTCTGTCCCGCTGTGTCCCGCTGTGTCCCCCTGTGTCCTCACTGTGTCCCACGCTGTGTTCCGCTGAGTCCTTGCTGTGTCCTCCGATGTGCCCCGTTGTGTCCCCAACTGTGTACCCCGCTGTGGCCCACTCTGTCCCCGCTGTATTGACCCTGTGTCCCTCTGGGTTCTGCTGTGTCCTCGCTGTGTCCACCGCTGTGTCCTGCTGTGTCCACCGCTGTGTCCCACTGTTTCCCCCGCTGTGTCCCGCTGTGTCCTCGCTGTGTCCCCCGCTGTCTCCCGCTCTGTCCCCGCTGTGTCTCACGCTTTGTCCCCGCTGTGTCCCACTGTGTTCTGCTGTGTCCCCCTGTGCCCCCACTGTGTCCCGTTGTGTCCACAGCTGTGTACCCTGCTGTGTAACGCTGTGTCCCCGCTGTATCGACGCTGTGTCCCGCTGGGTCCCCCTGTGTCCACGCTGTGTTCCCCGCTGTGTCTTGCAGTGTCCCCCGCTGTGACCCCGCTGTGTCCTCGCTGTGTCCCCTGCTGTGTCCCGCTGTGTCCTTGCTGTGTCCCCCGCTGTGTCCCGCTGTGTCCCCGCAGGGTCACTGCTGTTTCCCGCTGTGTCCCGTGGTGTCCCTCTTTGTCCCCCGCTGCGTCCCCCGCTGAGTCCCCGCTGTGTCCCCGCTGTGTCTCGCTCTGTCCTCCCTGTGTCCCCCGCTGTGTCCCGCTGTGTCCCCTGCTGTTTCCTGCTGTGTCTACTGCTGTGTCCTGCTGTGTCCCGCTGTCTCCCGCTGTGTCCCCCTGTGTCCTCACTGTGTCCCACGCTGTGTTCCGCTGAGTCCTTGCTGTGTCCCCCGATGTGCCCCGTTGTGTCCCCAGCTGTGTACCCCGCTGTGGCCCACTCTGTCCCCGCTGTATCGACGCTGTGTCCCGCTGGGTCCCGCTGTGTCCTCGCTGTGTCCACCGCTGTGTCCCGCTGTGTCCACCGCTGTGTCCAGCTGTGTCCCCGCTCTGTCCCACTGTGTCCACCACTGTGTCCCGCTGTTTCCCCCGCTGTGTCCCGCTGTGTCCCCCGCTCTGTCCCCCTGTGTCCACCGCTGTGTTCCGCTGTTTCCCCCGCTGTGTCCCGCTGTGTCCTCGCTGTGTCCCCCGCTGTCTCACTCTCTGTCCCCCACTGTGTCTCACGCTTTGCCCTGCTGTGTCCCACTGTGTTCCGCTGTGTCCCGCTGTGCCCCCACTGTGTCCCGTTGTGTCCACAGCTGTGTACCATACTGTATAATGCTGTGTCCCTGCTGTATCGATGCTGTGTCCCGCTGGGTCCTGCTATGTACTCCGTTGTGTCCAGCATTGTTACCGCTGTGTCCCCGCTTTGTCCTGCTGTGTCCTCGCTGGGTTCCCCGCTGGGTCCCGCTGTGCCCCCCGCTGTGTCCTGCAATGTCCCGCTGTGTCCCGCTCTGTCCCTGCTGTGTCCCGCTGTGCCCTGCT
>NW_012294531.1:0-5734 GCF_000151885.1 Dipodomys ordii | reverse complement strand
GACAATACGGGACACAGTGTTACACAGCGGGACACAGCGGGGACACTGCGGGACACAGCAGGACAAAGCGGGGGACAAAGTGGGCCACAGCGGGCCACAGCGGGGGACGCAGCGGGGGACAGCGGAGAGAGAGAGTGGCCACAGCGAGACACAGCGGTGACACAGCTGGACACAGCGGGGTGCACAGCGGGACACAGCGGGCACACAGCGGGGACACAGCGTCGATACAGCGGGGACACAGCGAGACACAGCGGGGAACACAGGAAGGAAACAGCGGGACCCAGTGGGACACAGAGTCGATACAGCAGGACACAACGGGGTACACAGCTAGGAACACAACGGGACACAGCGGGGCACACAGCGAGGACACAGCGGGAAATAGCGGGACACAGCGGGGGACACAGCGGGACCCAGCGGGAGACCCAGCGAGGACACAGCAGAACACAGCGGGACACACCGCCGATACAGCGGGCACACAGAGTTACACAGCGTGGTACACATCTGTGGACACAACGGGAAACAGTGGGGGCACAGCGGGACACAGCGGGACACAGTGGGACACAGCGGGTACAAAGCGTGAGACACAGCGGGAGACAGAGCTGGAGACAGCGGGGGACACAGCCAGGATATAGCGGGACACAGCATCGATACAGCGGGCACACAGCGTTACACAGCGTGGTACACACTGTGGACACAACGGGACACAGTGGGGGCACAGCCGGACACAGCGGGACACAGTGGGACACAGCGGGGACAAAGCGTGAGACACAGCGGGGGACAGAGAGGGAGACAGCAGGGGACACAGCAAGGAAACAGCGGGACACAGCGGTGACACAGCGGGGACTCAGCGGGGGACACAGTGGGACACAGCGGGGGACACAGCGGGACACAGCGCGGGACAATGCGGGACACAGTGTGGGACAGAGCGTGGGACTCAGCGAGTCACAGCGGGGACAAAGCTGGACACAGCGGGGTACACAGAGGGACACAGCAGGGACACAGCGGGGAAACAGCGTGACACAAAAGGACACAGCTGGACACAGCGGGGTACACAGCGGGACACAGCGGACACACAGCGGGGACACAGAGGGACACAGTGGGACACAGCAGGGACAGAGCGGGACACAGTCGGACACAGCGGGACACAGCGGGAGACACAGCGGGACACAGCAGGGGACCCAGCGAGCATACAGCGGCACACAGCGGGGGACACAGCGAGGACACAGCGGTGGACACAACGGTGGACACAGCGGGACACAGCGGGGAACACAGCGTGGACACAGCGGGACACAGCGGGAAACACTGCGAGGTCACAGCGGGGGACAAAGCGGGACAACACGGGACACAGTGTGACACAGTGGGACACAGCGGGGACACTGCAGGGGCACAGCGAGACAAAGCGGGTGACACAGCGAGACACAGCGGGGGACACAGCGGGGGCCAGCAGGGGACAGAGAGGGGACACAGAGGGACACAGCGGGGGACACAGAGGGGTACACAGCGGGACACAGCCGGAAACACAGCGCGGACACAGCGGGACACACCGGGACACAGCGTCAATACAGAGGGGACAGAGAGGGTCACAGCAGGGACACAGCGGGACACAGCGGGGGACACAACGGGACACAGCGGGGACACAGCGGGACCCAGCGGGACACAGCGGGGGACACAGCGGAACACAGCGTGGGACACAGCGAGGACACAGCAGGACACAGCAGGACACAGCGGCGACACAGCAGGGACACAGCAGGGACACAGCGGGGACACAGCGGGGGACACAGCGGGACACAACGAGGAACACAGCGAGGACACAGCGGGACCCAGCAGGACACAGCGTCGATACAGTGGGGACACAGCAGGACACAGCGGGGTACACAGCTGGGGACACAAAGGGACACAGCGGGGGCCACAGCGAGGACAAGCGGGACACAGCGGGACACAGCGAGGACACTGCGGGAACATAGCGGGACACAGCGGGGTACACAGAGGGACACAGCGGGACACAGCTTGGGATACACGGAGGACACAGCTGGACACAGTGGGGGACACAGCGAGGACACAGCGGTACAGTGGGGTGCGGGATACAGCGGGGGACAAAGCGGGAGACAGCGGGGGACACAGCGAGGACACAGCGGGACACAGTTGCGACACAGAGGGGACTCAGTGGGGGACACAGCGGGGGACAAAGCAGGACAACACGGGACAGTGTGACTCAGCGGGACACAGCGGGGACACTGCACGGACACAGCGGTATAAAGCGGGGGACACAGCGGGGTCTCAGCGGGGGACACAGCGGGGGACAAAGCGGGACACCACGGAACACAGCGGGTCACAGCGGGAAACAGCGGTGACCCTGTGGGGACACAGCGGGACCCAGTGGGGGACACAGCGGGACACAGCGGGGACTCACCTGGGGACACAGCGAAGGACAAACTGGGACACCACGGGACACAGTGGGACACAGCGGGACACAGCGGGGACACTGCGGGAACATAGTGGGACACAGCGGGGGACACAGCGGGACACAGCGGGACACAGCAGGGACAGAACGGGACACAGCGGGACACAGCGGGGACACTGCGGGAACATAGCGGGACACAGCAGGGTACACAGCAGGACACAGCAGTGGACACAGCGGAAACACAGCTGGACACAGCGGGGTACACAGTGGGACACAGGCGGCACACAGTGGGGACACAGCAGGGGACACAGCGGGACACAGCGGGTCACAGCGGGGGACACAGCGGGGGACACAGCGGGGGACAGCAGAGGACAGAGAGGGGACACAGCGGACACAGCGGGGTACACAGAGGGACACAGCGGGCACACAGTGGGGACACAGCGGGACAAAGCAGGACACAGCGGGGACAGAGCAGGACAGAGCGTGACACAGCGAGGACACATGGGACACAGCGGGACACAGAGGAACTCAGCGGGAGACACAGCAGTACACAGCGGGAAACAGTGTGACACACCGGGGAGACAGCAGGGACACAGTGGGGGACACAGCAGGACACAGCGGGTCACAGCGGAGGACACAGCGGGACACAGCGGGGGACACAGCGAGGACACAGCGGGACACAGCGAGAAACACAGCGAGGTCACACCGGGGGCCAAAGCGGGACAACACGGGACACAGTGTGACACAGTGTGACACAGCGGGGACACTGCAGGGGCACAGCGGGACAAAGCGGGCGACACAGCGGGACACAGCGGGACACAGCGGGAGACACAGCGGGGGACAGCAGGGGACAGAGAGGGGACACAGCGGGAGACACTAAGGGGGACAGCAGGGGACAGAGAGGGGACACAGCGGGACACAGCGGGAACACAGCTGGACACAGCGGGGTACACAGCGGGACACAAGGGGCACACAGTGGGTACACAGCAGGGGACAAAGCGGGACACAGCGGGTCACAGCGGGGGACACAGCGGGGGACACAGAGGGGTACACAGCGGGACACAGCCGGGAACACAGCGTGGACACAGCAGGACACAGCAGGACACAGCGGTACACAGCGGGAAACAGCGGGGGACACAGTGGGACACAGCGGGGACACAGCAGGACACAGCGGGACACAGCGGGGGACACAGCGGTACACAGCTTGGGACACAGCGAGGACAAAGCGGGACACAGCGGGACACAGCGGGGACACAGCAGGGACACAGCAGGGACACAGCGGGGGACACAGCAGGGGACACAGCGGGACACAATGGGGAACACATCGAGGACACAGCGGGACCCAGCAGGACACAGCGTCGATACAGAGGGGACACAGCGGGACACAGCGGGGTACACAGCTGAGGACACAACGGGACACATCGGTGGACACAGCGAGGACACAGCGGGACACAGCGGGGACACTGCGGGAACATAGCGGGACAGAGCGGGTACAGAGCGGGACACAGCGGAGTCACAGAGTGGTACACAGCGGGACACATCGGGAAACAAAGCGAGGTCACAGTGGGGGACAAAGCGGGACAACACGGATCACAGTGTGACACAGCGGGACACAGCGGGACACAGCGGGACACAGCGGGGGACACAGCGGGGAACAGCAGAGGACAGAGAGGGGACACAGCGGGACACAGCGGGTACACAGCTGGACACAGCGGGGGACACAGAAGGGTACACAGCGGGACAAAGCGAGAAACACAGCGAAGTCACACCGGGGGCCAAAGCGGGACAACACGGGACACAGTGTGACACAGTGTGACACAGCGGGGACACTGCAGGGGCACAGCGGGACAAAGCGGGCGACACAGCGAGACACAACAGGACACAGCGGGAGACACAGCGGGGGACAGCAGGGGACAGAGAGGGGACACAGCGGGAGACACAAAGGGGGACAGCAGGGGACAGATAGGGGACACAGTGGGACACAGCGGGAACACAGCTGGACACAGCGGGGTATACAGCGGGACACAGGGGGCACACAGTCGGGACACAGTGGGGGACAAAGCGGGACACAGCAGGTCACAGCGGGGGACACAGCGGGACACAGTGGGGGACACAGAGGGGTACACAGCGAGACACAGCCGGGAACACAGCGCGGACACAGTGGGACACACCGGGACACAGCGGGACACAGCGGTACACAGCGGGACACAGCAGGACACAGCAGGACACAGCGGGGGACACAGCTTGGGACACAGCGAGGACAAAGCGAGGACAAAGCGGGACACAGCGGGACACAGCGGGGACACAGCAGGGACACAGCAGGGACACAGCGGGGGACACAGCGAGACACAGTGGGGAACACAGCGAGGACACAGCGGGACACAACGGGACACAGCGTCGATACAGCGGGGAGGCAGCGTTACATAGCGTGGTACACACTGTGGACACAACGGGACACAGTGGGGGCACAGCGGGACACAGTGGGACACAGCGGGGAGACAGCAGGGACACAGTGGGGGACACAGCGGGACACAGCGGGTTACAGCGGGGAACACAGCGGGACACAGCAGGGGACACAGCGAGGACACAGCGGGTCACAGCGGGACACAGCGTAGGACAAAGCAGGAGACAGCGAGGGACAAAGAGAGGACCCAGCTGGACACAGCGGGGTACACAGCGGGACACAGCGTGGGACACAGAAGGGTATACAGCGGGACAAAGCGAGAAACACAGCGAGGTCACACCGGGGGCCAAAGCGGGACAACACGGGACACAGTGTGACACAGTGTGACACAGCGGGGACACTGCAGGGGCACAGCGGGACAAAGCGGGCGACACAGCGGGACACAGCGGGACACAGCGGGAGACACAGCGGGGGACAGCAGGGGACAGAGAGGGGACACAGCGGGAGACACAAAGGGGGACAGCAGGGGACAGAGAGGTGACACAGCGGGACACAGCGGGAACACAGCTGGACACAGAGGGGTACACAGCGGGACACAGGGGGCACACTGTGGGGACACAGCGGGGGACAAAGCGGGACACAGCGGGTCACAGCGGGGGACACAGCGGGACACAGCGGGGGACACAGAGGGGTACACAGCGGGACAAAGCGGGGACACAGCAGGACACAGCGGGGGACACAACGGTACACAGCTTGGGACACAGCGAGGACAAAGCAGAACACAGCGGGACAGAGCGGGGACACAGCAGGGACACAGCAGGTACACAGCGAGGGACACAGCGGGGGACACAGCGGGACACAACGAGGAACACATCGAGGACACAGCGGGACCCAGCAGGACACAGCGTCGATACAGAGGGGACACAGAG
>NW_012294530.1:0-2738 GCF_000151885.1 Dipodomys ordii | reverse complement strand
GTGTCCTCACTGTGTCCTACGCTGTGTTCCGCTGAGTCCTTGCTGTGTCCCCCGATGTGTCCCGTTGTGTCCCCAGCTGTGTACCCCGCTGTGGCCCACTGTGTCCACGCTGTATCGACGATGTGTCCCGCTGTGTCCCACTGTGTCCTCGCTGTGTCCCCCGCTGTCTCCCGCTCTGTCCCCCGCTGTGTCTCACGCTTTGTCCCAGCTGTGTCCCACTGTGTTCCGCTGTTTCCCGCTGTGCCCCCACTGTGTCCCGTTGTGTCCACAGCTGTGTACCACGCTGTGTAACTCTGTGTCCCCGCTGTATCGACGCTGTGTCCCGCTGGGTCCCGCTGTGTCCTCGCTGTGTTCCCCGCTGTGTCCCGCAGTGTCCCCCGCTGTGTCCCCCGTTGTGTCCTCGCAGTGTCCCCCGCTGTGTCCCGCTGTGTCCTCGCTGGGTCCCCCGCTGTGTCCCGCTTTGTCCCCTGCTGTGTCCCGCTGGGTCCCACTGTGTCCCGCTCTGTCCCTGCTGTGTCCCGCTGTGTCCTGCTGTGTCCTCGCTGTGTCCCCCGCTGTCTCCCGCTCTGTCCCCCGCTGTGTCTCACGATTTGTCCTCGCTGTGTCCCACTGTGTCCCGCTCTGTCCCGCTGTGCCCCCACTGTGTCCCCTTGTGTCCACAGATTTGTACCACACTGTGTAACGCTGTATCCCCGCTGTATCGACGCTGGGTCCCGCTGGGTCCCGCTGTGTCCTCACTGTTTTCCCTGCTGTGTCCCGCTGTGTCCCCCGGTGTGTCCCCCGCTGTTTTCCTGTCTGTGTCCCCCACTTTGTCCCGCTGTGTCCTCGCTGGGCCCCCCGCTGCTTCCCGCTGGGTCCCCCGCTGTGTCCCCTTGTATCCCGATGTGTCCCCTGCTCTGTACCCTGCTTTGTCCCGCTGTGTCCGCCGCTGTGTCCCCCGCTGTGTCCCGCTGTGTCTTCGCTGTGTCCCGCTCTGTCTCCCCCTTGTCCCCGCTGTGTCCCGCTCTGTCCCGTGGTGTCCCGCTTTGTCCCCCGCTGTGTCCCCGCTGTGTCCAGCTGTGTACTGCTGTGTCCCCCGCTGAGTACCACTGTGTCCCCGCTGTGTCCCCACTGTGTCCCAATGTGTCCCCGGCTGTGTCCCGCTGTGTCTACTGCTGTGTTCCTGCTCTGTCCCGCTGTGTCCCGCTGTGTCCCCCTGTTTCCTCACTGTGTCCCACGCTGTGTTCCGCTGAGTCCTTGCTGTGTCCTCCGATGTGCCCCGTTGGGTCCCCAACTGTGTACCCCGCTGTGGCCCACTCTGTCCCCGCTGTATCGACCCTGTGTCCCGCTGGGTTCTGCTGTGTCCTCGCTGTGTCCACCGCTGTGTCCAACACTGTGTCCTGCTGTGTCCCCCGCTCTGTCCCGCTGTGTCCACCGCTGTGTCCCGCTGTGTCCCCCGAGTGTCCCGCTGTGTCCTCGCTGTGTCCCCCGCTGTCTCCCGCTCTGTCCCCCGCTGTGTCTCACGCTTTGTCTCCGCTGTGTCCCACTGTGTTCTGCTGTGTCCCGCTGTGCCCCCACTGTGTCCATTTGTTTCCCCAGCTGTGTACCCCGCTGTGTAACGCTGTGTCCCTGCTGTATCGACGCTGTGTCCCGCTGGGTCCCGCTGGGTCCTTGCTGTGTTCCCCGTTGTGTCCCGCTGTGTCTCCCGCTGTGTCCCCCGCTGTGTCCTGCTGTGTCCCCCGCTGTGTCCCGCTGTGTTCCCCACTGTGTCCCTGCTGTGTCCCTGCTGTGTCCCCGCTGTGTCCCGCTGTGTCCCGCTGTGTCCTCGCTGTGTCCCATGCTGTGTTCTGCTGTGTCCTCGCTGTGTCCCCTGCTGTGTCCCGTTGTGTCCCCAGGTGTGTACCCCGCTGTGTCCCGCTGTGTCCCCGCTGTATCGACACTGTGTCCCGCTGGGTCCCGCTGTGTCCTCGCTGTGTTCCCTGCTGTGTCCCGCTGTGTCTCCCTCTTTGCCCCCGCTGTGTCCCGCTGTGTCCCGCTGTGTCCCCCGCGGTGTCCCTGCTGGGTACCCGCTGTCCCTCGATGAGTTCCGCTTTTTTCCCTCTGTGTCCCAATGTGTCCTCGCTGTGTCACGCTCTGTCCTGCTCTGTCCCCGCTGTGTCCCGCTGTGTCCCCACTGTGTCCCGTTGTGTCATACTGTGTCCCGTGGTATCCCGCTTTGTCCCCTGCTGTGTCCTCGCTGTGTTTCCCGCTGTGTACCCCTCTATGTCCCCCACTGTGTCCCGCTGTGTACCCCGCTGTGTCCCGCTGTGTACCCCGCTGTGTCCAGCTGTGTCCTCACTGTGTCCCCGCTGTCTCTTGCTTTGTCCCACGCTGTGTCCCGTTGTGACTTGCTATGTCCCCGCTGTTTCCCACTGTGTCCCCACTGTATGGACGCTGTGTCCCGCTGTGTCCCGCTGTGTTTTCGCTGTATCGACGCTGTGTCCCGCTGGGTCCCAATATGTCCTCGCTGTGTTCCCCGCTGTGTCCCCCTGTATCCCCCGCTGTGTCCCGCTGTGTCCACCACTGTGTCCCGCTTTGTCCACTGCTGTGTCCTCGTTGTGTCCCGCTGTTTTCCCCCCTGTGTCCCGCTGTGTCCTCGCTGTGTCCCCCGCTGTGTCCCGCTGTGTCCTCGCTGTGTCCCCCGCTGTCTCCCGCTATGTCCCCCGCTGAAACCCGCTGTGTCCCGCTGTGTCCCTGCTGTGACCCGCTGTGTCCCGCTG
>NW_012294529.1:0-2996 GCF_000151885.1 Dipodomys ordii | reverse complement strand
CGCTTTTTTCCACCTATGTCACCTGCTGAGTCCCCTCTGTGTCCCCGCTGTGTCCAGCTGTGTCCTCGCTGTGTCCTCTGCTGTCTCCCGCTTTGTCCTACGCTGTGTCCTACTGTGTCCCAATGTGTCCCTGCAGTGTCCCCCGCTGTGTCCCGCTGTGTCCCGCTGTGTCCCCCGCTGTGTCCCCGCTGTGTCCCGCTGTGTCCCCCGCTGTGTCCCACTGTGTCCCCCGCTGTGTCCTGCTGTGTCCACTGCTGTGACCCCGTTGTGCCGTGCTGTGTCCCGCTGTGTCCCCCACTGTCCCCCGCTGTGTCCTTGCTGTGTCCCTCTGTGTCCCACTGTGTCCCAAAGTGTCCACAGCTGTGTCCCGCTGTGTCACCGCTGTGTCCCGCTGTGTCCTCGCTGTGTCCCCCGCTGTGTGCTTCTTTGTCTCTGCTGTGTACCCCGCTGTGTCCCGCTGTGTCCCCCACTGTCCCCTGCTGTGTCCTTGCTGTGTCCCTCTGTGTCCCGCTGTGTCCCAAAGTGTCCCCAGCTGTGTCCCGCTGTGTCACCGCTGTGTCCCGCTGTGTCCTCGCTGTGTCCCCCGCTGTGTGCTTCTTTGTCCCTGCTGTGTACCCCGCTGTGTCCCGCTGTGTCCCCCACTGTGTCCCGCTGTGTCCCCTGCTGTGTCCCCACTGTGTCACGCTTTGTTTCGCTGTGTCTGGCTGTGTCCTCGCTCTGTCTCCCTCAGTGTCCATCTGTGTCACACTCTGTCCCCTCTGTGTCCCTCTGTGTCCAGCTCTGGCCCCGCTGTGTGTCCGCTGTGTCCCGCTGTGTACCCTTCTGTGTCCAGCTGTGTCCCCTCTGTGTCCCGCTGTGTCCATTCTCTGTCCCCCGCTGTCCACCGCTGTGTCTCCTGGCTGTGTCCCGCAGTGTCCCCGCTGTGTCCCGCTGTGTCCTACTGTGTCCCATGGTGTCCCGCTTTTTTCCCTCTATGTCCCCTGCTGAGTCCCCTCTGTGTCCCCGCTGTGTCCAGCTGTGTCCTCGCTGTGTCCTCTGCTGTCTCCCGCTTTGTCCCACGCTGTGTCCTACTGTGTCCCACTGTGTCCCTGCTGTGTCCCCCGCTGTGTCCCGCTGTGTCCCCCGCTGTGTCCCTGGCTGTGACCTGCTGTGTCCCGCTGTGTCCCCGCTGTGTCCCCGCTGTGTCCCGCTGTGTCCACAGATGTGACCCGCTGCGTCCTGCTGTGTCCTCCGCTGTGTCCCGCTGTGTCCCCGCAGGTTCACCGCTGTTTCACGCTGTGTCCTGCTGTGTTCCGTGGTGTCCCGCTTTGTCCCCCGCTGTGTCCGCTGTGTCCACTCCTGGGTCCCCGCTGTGTCCCGCTGTGTCTCGCTGTGTCCCGCTGTGTCCTCGCTTTGTCCCATGCTGTGTTAAGCTGTGTCCTCCCTGTGTCTCCCGCTGTGTCCCGCTGTATCCCCCGCTGTGCCCCGCAGTGTCCCGCTGTGTCCCGCTGTGTCCCGCTGGATCCCCCGCTGTGTCCCGCTGTTTCCCCCGCTCTGCCCCGCAGTGTCCCGCTGTGTCCCGCTGGGTCCCGCTGGGTCCCCCGCTGTGTCCCGTTGTGTCCCCGCTGTGCCCTGCAGTGTCCCGCTGTGTCCCGCTCTGTCCCCCACTGTGTCCCCCGCTGAGTCCTCTATGTGTCGACGCTGTGTCCTGCTGTGTCCTCGCTGTGTCCCCTGCTGTCTCCCGCTTTGTCCCAAGCTGTGTCCCGCTGTGTCCCGCTGTGCCCTCGCTGTGTCCCCCGCTGTGTCCTGCTGTGTTCCCGCTGTGTCCCAAGCTTTATCCCGCTGTGTCCCGCTGTGTGCCCCGCTGTGTCCCACTATGTTCTCGCAGTGTCCCCGCTGTGTCCCCGCTGTGTCCTCGCTGTGTTCCCTGCTGTGTCCCGCTGTGTCCCCCGCTGTGTTTCGCTGTGTCTAATGCTGTGTCCCCACTGTGTCCCGCTGTGTCTCGCTGTGTCCCGCTGTGTCCTCGCTGTTTCCCACGCTGTGTTCTGCTGTGTCCTCGCTGTGTCCCCCGCTGTGTCCCGCTGTGTCCCACTGTGTCCTCGCTGTGTCCCCCTCTGTGTACCGCTGTGTCCTCCGCCGTGTCCGGCTGTGTCCCGCTGTGTCCCGCTGTGTCCCGCTTTGTCCCCCACTGTGTCCCGCTGGGTCCCCGCAGTGACCCCGCTGTGTCCCGCTGTGTCCCACTGTGTCCCGTGGTGTCCCGCTTTTTTCCCCGCTGTGTCCCCGGCTGAGTCTCGCTGTGTCCCCACTGTGTCCTCTCTGTGTCCCCCGCTGTGTCCTGCTCTGTTCCCCACTGTGTCTCCCGTTTTGTCCCTGCTGTGCCCCGCTGTGTCCCGCTGTGTCCCCCACTGTGTCCCGTTGTGTCAACAGCTGTGTACCCCGCTGTGTCCCGCTGTGTCTCTGCTGTATCGATGCTGTGTCCCGCTGGGTCCTGCTGTGTCTCTCTCTGTGTTCCCCACTGTGTCCCGCTGTGTCCCCCGCTGTGTCCCTCGCTGTGTCCTCCGCTGTGTCCTGCTGTGTCCGGCTGTGTCCACCGCTGTGTCCTTGCTGTGTTCCCGCTGGGTCCCTCTCTGTCCCGCAGTGTCCCTGCTGAGTCCTGTTGTGTCACCGCTGTGTACCGCTGTGTTACCGCTTTATCGATGCTGTGTAACGCTGGGTCCAGCTGTGTCATCTCTTTGTTACCCTCTGTGTCCCTCTGTGTCCCCCCGCTGTGACTCTCACTGTGTCCCCCGATGTGTCCGGATGTGACCTGCTGAGTCCCCCACTGTATCCTAGATGAGTCCCCACTATGACCTGCTGAGTCCCGAAGAGTCCCCAGCTGAGTCCCGCTGAGTCACGGCTGTGACCCCGCTTAGACCTCACTGGAATCCACCGCTTGAATACCGCTTAGTCCCTGCTATGAACCCTGAAGAGTCCCCACTGAAGACCCCCCACTAGAAAACTAGCGAAGACCCCCTGTA
>NW_012294528.1:0-3277 GCF_000151885.1 Dipodomys ordii | reverse complement strand
GCGGGGACACTGCGGGAACATAGCAGGACACAGCGGGGTAAACAGTGGGACACAGCTTGGGACACAGCGGGGACATAGCGGGACACAGCGGGGGACACAGCGAGGACACAGTTGGACACCGCGTGGGACAAAGTGGGAGACAGCGGGGCACACAGCGAGGACACAGCAGGACACCGAGGCGACTCAGCGGGGGACACAGCCGGGACACAGCAGTGACACAGCGGGGGACACAGTAGGACAGAGCGGGGGACACAGCGGGGGACAGAGGGGGACACCACGAATAACAGAGCAAGGACACAGCGGGACCCAGTGGGACACAGCCTCGATACAGCGGGATTCACAGCGTTACACAGCAGGTTACACAGCTGGGGACACAAAGGGACACAGTGGTGGACACAGCGGGACACAGCGGGACAGAGTGGGACACAGACGGGATAAAGTGTGAGACACAGCGGGGAACAGAGCGGGAGACAGCGGGGGACACAGCGAGGACACAGCAGGACACAGCAGGGACACAGCGGGGACACAGCGGGGACTCAGCTGGGGACACAGCGGGGGACAAAGCGGGACACCACGGAACACAGCGGGACGCAGCAGGACACCGAGGGTACTCAGCGGGGGACACAGCTGGGGACAAAGCAGGACACCATGGGACACAGTGTGACCCAGTGGGACACAGCGGCGACACTGCGGGGACACAGCGGGACAAAGCGGGGGACACAGCCTGACACAGCAGGACACAGCATGGACAGAGCGGGACACAGCGGGACACAGAGGGGCCACAGCGGGGACACACCGGGACACTTGGGTCACAGCAGGGACACAGCGGGACAAAGCGGGACACATCAGGACACAGCGGGGGACACAGCGGGACACAGCAGGGGACACAGCGAGGACACAGCGGGACACAGCGGGAGACACAGCGAGGACACAGCGGGACACAGCGGGGGAAAAAGTGGGACACAGAGGGGACACAGCAGTGGACACAGCGGGAGACAGCGGGGGACACAGCGGGACACAGCGGGGGACACAGCGGGGGCCACAGCGGGACACAGTGGGACACAACTGGGGACACAGCGGTACACAGCGGTGGACACAGCAGGACACAGCGGTGGACACAGCGAGGACACAGCGGGACCCAGTGGGACACAGCGTCGATACAGTGGGGACAGAGTGGGCCACAGCGGGGTACACAGCTGGGGACACAACGGGGCACATCAGGGGACACAGCAAGTACTCAGCGGAACACAGCGTGGGACACAGTGAGGACACAGGGGGACACAGCGGGACACAGCAGGAACACAGCAGTAGACACAGCGGGACACAGCAGGGGACACAGCGGGACACAGCGGGGGACACAGGGAGGACAGAGCGGGACACAGCGGGGACACAGCGGGGAATCAGCGGGGGACACAGGGAGGACAGATTGGGACACAGCGGGACACAGCGGGACACAGCGTCGATACAGCAGGGACACAGCGGGACACAGCGGGGTACACAGCTGGGGACACAACGGAACACAGCGGGGGACACATCGAGGACACAGCAGGACACAGCGGGGACACAGTGGGGACATAGCGGTACACAGCGGGGGACACAGCGAGGACACAGTGGGACACAGCGGGGGACAAAGTGGGAGACAGCGGGGCACACAGCGAGGACACAGCAGGACACCGAGGGCACTCAGCGGGGGACACAGCTGGGGACAAAGCAGGACACCATGGGACACAGTGTGACACAGCGGGACACAGCGGGGACACTGCGGAGACACAGCGGGACAAAGTGGGGGACACAGCCTGACACAACAAAGTACACAGCGGGACACAGCGGGCACAAAGCGGGGACACAGCGGGACACAGCAGGACACAGCAGGGACAGAGCGGGAGACAGCGGGACACAGCAGGGGACCCAGCGAGGACACGGCGGGACACAGCGGGGGACACAGAGGGGACACAGCGGGAGACACAGCGAGGACACAGCGGGGACTCAGCGGGCTCACAGCGGGATACAGCGGGACACAGACTGACACAGCGGGACACAGCAGAGGACACAGCGGGACACAGCGGAGGACAGAGCGACGACACAGCAGGACACAGCGGTGACACAGGGGGACTCAGCAGGGTTACAGCGGGACACAACGGGACACAGCAGGACACAGCGTGACACAGCGGGGACACAGCAGGGGCACAGCGGGGGACACAGCGGTACACAACGGGACACAGCGGGGGACACAGTAGGACAGAGCGGAGGACACAGCAGGGGACAGAGGGGGACACCACGAATAACAGAGCAAGGACACAGCGGGACCCAGCGGGACACAGCCTCGATACAGCGGGATTCACATCGTTACACAGCGGGTTACACAGCTGGGGACACAAAGGGACACAGTGGTGGACACAGCGGGACACAGCGGGACAGAGTGGGACACAGATGGGATAAAGCGTGAGACAGCGGGGGACAGAGCGGGAGACAGCGGGGGACACAGTGAGGACACAGCGGGACACAGCGGGGACACAGCGGGGACTCAGCTGGGGAAACAGAGGGGGACAAAGCGGGACACCACGCAACACAGCGGGACACAGCGCGAAACAGCGGTGACCCTTCGGGGACACAGCGGGACACAGCGGGGAACACAGCGGGACACAGCGGGTGACACAGCGGAACACAGTGGGGGACACAGCGAGGACACAGTGGGACACAGCAAGACACAGCATCGAAACAGCGGGGACACAGTGGTACACAGCGGGGTACACAGCTGGGGACACAACGGGACACAGCGGGGGACACAGCGAGGACACAGTGGGACACAGCAGGTCACAGCGGGGACACTGCGGGAACATAGCGGGACACAGCGGGGTACACAGCGGGACACAGTGGGACACAGCTTGGGACACAGTGGGGATACAGCGGGACACAGCGGGGGACACAGCTACGACACAGCGGGACACAATGGGGACACAAAGGGGACTCAGCGGGGGAAACAGCGGGGGAAAAAGCGGGACACCATGGGACACAGTGTGACACAGCAGGACACAGAGGGAACACTGCGTCGACACAGCGGGACAAAGCGGGGGACACAGCGGGGGACAAAGCGGGACACAGCGGGACACAGCGGGACACAGCGTCGCTACAACGGGGACACAGCGGGACACAGCGGGGTACACAGCTGGGGACACAACGGAACACAGCGGGGAACACATCGAGGACACAGCAGGACACAGCGGGGACACAGCGGGGACACTGCGGGAACATAGCAGGACACAGCGGGGTAAACAGA
>NW_012294527.1:0-2457 GCF_000151885.1 Dipodomys ordii | reverse complement strand
ACTGCGGGAGACACAGCAAGGACACAGCGGGACACAGTGGAACACAGCGGGACACAGCAGTGACACAGCAGGGGACCCAGCGGGACACAACCGGGGACACAGCGGGACACAGCGGGGCCACAGGGAAGACACAGCGGGACACAGCGGGGGACACAGCGGGAAACAGCGAGGGACACAGCATCGATAGAGGGGGACACAGCGGGACACAGCGGGGTACACAGCTGGGGACACAACGAGACACAGTGTGGGACATAGCAGGACACAACAGGACACGGTGGGACACAGCGGGACACAGCGGAGGACACAGCGATGACAAAGCGGGACACAGCGGGGTGACACAGTGGGACAGAGCAGGGTACACAGCAGGGGACACAGAGGGACCCAGCGGGACACAGCGGGGGACACAGGGGGGACACAGTGGGACACAGCGGGGGACACAGCGAGGACACATTGGGACACAGCGGGGACACAGCAGGACTCAGCGGGGGACACAGCAGTACACAGCGAGACACAGCGGTACACAGCGGAGCACAGCAGGGACACAGCGGGGGACAAAGCGGGACACAGCGGGACACAGCGGGGGACACAGAGGGGTACACAGCGGGACACAGCAGTGGACAAAGCATGACACAGTGAGGGACACAGCGAGGACACTGCGGGACTCTGCGGGAGACACAGCGAGGACACAGCGTGACACAGCGGAACACAGCGGGACAGCACGGAACACAGCGGGACACAGCAGGGAACACAGCGGGACACAGAGGGGGACACAGCGGGACACAGCGGGGGACACAGCGGGACACAGCGGGACACAGCGGGGGACACAGCGATGACAAAGCGGGACACAGCGGGGATATAGCGGGACTCAACACGGTCACAGCGGGACACAGCAGGACACAGCGGGACACAGCGGGGACACAGCAGGGGACAGAGTGGGACACAGCGGGGGACACAGCGGGACACAGTGGGGGACACAGTGGGGACAAAGGGGACACAGCAGGGGACACAGCGAGGACACAGCGGGACACATCTGGGACACAGCGGGAATCAGCGGGGGACACAGCGGGACACAGCGGGACACAGCGGGGACACAGCAGGGACACAGCGGGGGACACAGTGGGACAGAGCAGGGGACACAGCAGGGGACACAGAGGGACAGAGCGGGACACAGCAGGGGACACAGGGGGGACACAGCGGGACACAGCGGGGGACACAGTGAGGACACATTGGGAAACAGCGGGGACACAGCGGGACTCAGAGGGGGACACCGAAGTACACAGCGGGACACAGCGGGGCACAGCAGGGACACAGCGGGGGACACAGCGGGAAACAGCGAGGGACACTGCGGGGGACACAGCGGGACACAGTGTGAAATACAGAGAGTACACAGCGGGACCCAGCGGGACACAGTGTCGATACAGCGGGGACACAGCGTGACACAGCAGGGTACATAGCTGGGGACACAACGGGACACAGTGGGGGACATAGCGGGACACAGCGGGACACAGCGGGACACAGCGGGTCACAGCGGGGACAAAGCGGGGACTCAGCGGGGGACACAGCGGGGGACAAACGGGACACCACGGAATACAGCGGGATACAGCGGGACACAGGGGGGACACAGCAGGACACAGCGGGACACAGAGGGGGACACAGCGGGACACAGCGGGGGACAGAGCGGGGGACAAAGCTGGACACCACGGGTCACAGGGTGTCACATAGGGACACAGCGGCGACACTGCGAGGACACAGCGGGACAAAATGGGGGTCACAGCGGGACACAGCGGGAGACAGCATTGGACACAGGAGGGGATAGTGGGGGACAGAGAGGGGACACAGCGGAACACAGCGGTGACACAGCTGGACACAGCTGGGTACACAGCGGGACATAGAGGACACACAGCGGGGACACAGCGGGACACAGCGGGGAACTCACCGGGACACAGCGGGGGACACAACAAGGACACAGCGGAACACTGTGGGAGACACAGCCAGGACACATCCGTACCCAGTGGAACACAGTGTGACACAGCGGGGACACAGCAGGGGACACAGCGGGACACAGTGGGGAACACAGGGGGGACAAAGCGTGACACAGCGGGGGACACAGCGGGACACAGCGGGACACAGCGGGGACACAGCAGGGACACAGCGGTGGACACAGAGGGACAGAGCAGGGGACACAGCAGGAGACACAGATGGACACAGCGGGACACAGTGGGGGACACAGGGGGGACACAGCGGGACACAGGGGGGACACAGTGAAGACACATTGGGACACAACGGGGACACAGCGGGACTCAGCTTGGGACATAGCAGTACCCAGCAGGACACAGCGGGTCACAGCAGGGACAGAGCGGGTGACACAGAGGGGTACACAGCGGGACACAGCAGTGGACAAAGCAGGAGACAGTGGGGGACACAGCGAGGACACTGCGGGACACTGCGGGAGACACA
>NW_012294526.1:0-2406 GCF_000151885.1 Dipodomys ordii | reverse complement strand
GCGGGGACAAGAGTGAGACACAGAGCGCAACAGAGCGGGAGACAGCGGGGGACACAGCGAGGACACAGCGGGACACAGTGGTGACAAAGCGGTGGACACAGCGGGACACAGCGGGGGACACAGCAGTACACAGCGGGACAAAGCGGGACACAGCGGGGGACACAGAGGGGTACACAGCGGGACACAGCGGGGGAAAGAGCGGGACTCATTGGGGGACACAGCGAGGACACAGAGGGACACAGCGGGGACACAGCGGGGACTCAGCGGGGGACAGAGCCGGGGACAAAGCGGGACACCACGGAACACAGCGGGACACAACGGGAACAGCGGTGACCCTGCGGGAACACAGTGGGACACAGCGGGGGACACAGCGGGACACAGCGGGACAGAGCGGAGGACACAGCAGGACACAGTGGGGGACAGAGCGTGGGACACAGCGAGACACAGCAGGGACAAAGCTGGACACAGCGGTGTACACAGAGGGACACAGCAGGGACACAGGGGGAAACAGCGGGACACAGCGGGACACAGTAGGGGGCACAGCGGGACAAAGCGGGGGACACAGCGAGGACAAAGCGGGACAGAGCAGGGGACACAGCGGGACACAGCGGGGGAAAAAGAGGGGGACACAGCGGGACAAAGCGGGGGACAGAGCGGGACAAAGAGGGGGACACAGCAGGACACTGCGAGACACAATGGAGGACACAGAGGGGGACAACGGAGACAGAGAGAGGACACAGTGGGACACAGCGTGGACACAGCGGGACACAGCGGGACACAGCGTCGATAAAGCGGGGACACAGCCGGACCCAGCGGGACACAGCGTCGATAAAGCGGGGACACAGCCTTACACAGCGTGGTACACAGCTGTGGACACAACGGGACACAGTGGGGGCACAGCGGGACACAGCGGGACACAGTGGGACACAGCGGGGACAAAGCGTGAGACACAGTGCGGGACAGAGCGGGAGACAGCGGGGGACACAGCGAGGACTCAACGGGACACAGCGGTGACAAAGCGGTGGACACAGCGGGGGACACAGCGGGGGACACAGCGGGACACAGTGGGGGACACAGTGGGGATACAGCGGGACACAGCGAGGACACAGTGGGACACCGCGGGGAAACAGCGGGGACTCAGCAAGGGCCAAAGCGGGGGACAAAGCGGGACACTACGGAACACAGCGAAACACAGCAGGAAACAGCAGTGAGCCTGGGGGGACACAGCGGGACACACCGGGGGACACAGCAGGACACAGCGAGACACAGCGGGGGACACAGCGGGACACAGCGGGGGACACAGCGGGACACAGCGGGACACAGCGTGGGACACAGGGGGGATACAGCGGGACACAGCGGGGGACACAGCGAGGACACATTGGGACACAGCGGGGAAACAGCGGGACTCAGCGGGGGACACAGCAGTACACAACGGGACACAGCGGGACACAGCAGGGGACACAGAGGGGTACACAGCAGGATGCAGCGGGGAACACAGCGAGGACCCAGTGGGACCCAGTGGGACACAGCGTCGATACAGCAGGGACAAAGCAGGACACAGTGGGGTACACAGGTGGCAACACAATGGGACACAGCGGGGGACACAGCGAGGACACAGCCGAACACAGCGTGGGACACAGCGAGGACACAGAGGGACACAGCGAGACACAGCGGGACACAGCGAGGACACAGCAGTAGACACAGCGGGACACAGCGGGGGACAAAGCGGGACACAGCGGTGAACACAGGGAGGACACAGCAGGACCCAGCGGGACACAGCGTCGATACAGCGGGGACACAGCGGGACACAGCGGGGTACACAGCTGGGGACACAACGGGACACAGCGGGGGACACAGCGAGGACACAGCGGGACAGAGCGGGACACAGAGGTGGCCAAAGCAGGAGACAGCAGGAGACACAGCGAGGACACAGCAGCACACAGCGGCGACTCAGACGGGATTCAGCGGGTGACACAGCTGGGGACAAAACGGGACACCATGAGACACAGTGTGACACAGCGGGACACAGCGGGGACACTACGGGGACACAGCGTGACAAAGCGGGGGACAAACTGGGACACAGCAGGACACAGCGGGGGACACAGCGGGGGACAGCGGAGACAAAGAGGGGACACAGCGAGACACAGCAGTGACACAGCCTGACACAAAGAAGTACACAGCGGGACACAGCAGGCACACAGCGGGGACACAGCGGGACACAGTGCGACACAGCAGGGACCGAGCGGGACTCAGTGGGACACAGTGGGACACAGCGGGGGACACAGCGGGACACAGCGGGGGACCCATCGAGGACACAGCAGGACACAGCGGGGGACACAGCAAGGACACAGCGGGACCCAGCGGGACACAGTGTCCATACAGCGGGGACACAGCGTTACACAGCGT
>NW_012294525.1:0-3329 GCF_000151885.1 Dipodomys ordii | reverse complement strand
AAGCGGGGGACAGAGCGGGACAAAGAGGGGGACACAGCAGGACACTGCGAGACACAATGGAGGACACAGAGGGGGACAACGGAGACAGAGAGAGGACACAGTGGGACACAGCGTGGACACAGCGGGACACAGCGGGACACAGCGTCGATAAAGCGGGGACACAGCCGGACCCAGCGGGACACAGCGTCGATAAAGCGGGGACACAGCCTTACACAGCGTGGTACACAGCTGTGGACACAACGGGACACAGTGGGGGCACAGCGGGACACAGCGGGACACAGTGGGACACAGCGGGGACAAAGCGTGAGACACAGTGCGGGACAGAGCGGGAGACAGCGGGGGACACAGCGAGGACTCAACGGGACACAGCGGTGACAAAGCGGTGGACACAGCGGGGGACACAGCGGGGGACACAGCGGGACACAGTGGGGGACACAGTGGGGATACAGCGGGACACAGCGAGGACACAGTGGGACACCGTGGGGAAACAGCGGGGACTCAGCAAGGGCCAAAGCGGGGGACAAAGCGGGACACTACGGAACACAGCGAAACACAGCAGGAAACAGCAGTGAGCCTGGGGGGACACAGCGGGACACACCGGGGGACACAGCAGGACACAGCGAGACACAGCGGGGGACACAGCGGGACACAGCGGGGGACACAGCGGGACACAGCGGGGGACACAGCGGGGGGCAGAGCGGGACACAACGGGGAACACAGCAAGGACACAGCGGGACACAGCGGGACACAGCGTCGATACAGTGGGGACACAGCGTTACACAGCGGCTTACACAGCTGGGGACACAAAGGGACACAGTGGTGGACACAGCGGGACACAGCGGGACAGAGTGGGACACAGAAGGGACAAAGCGTGAGACACAGCAGGGGACAAAGAGGGAGACAGCGGGGGACACAGCGAGGACACAGCAGGACACAGCGAGGACACAGCGGGACACAGCGGGGACACAGCGGGGGACAAGCGGGACACCACGGAACACAGTGGGACACAGCGGGAAACAGCGGTGACCCTGCGGGGACACAGCGGGACACAGTGGGGGACACAGCGGAACACAGTGGGACAGAGCAAGACACTTCAGGGACAAAGCTGGAACAACGCGGTACACAGAGGGACAGAGCAGAGACACAGCGGGGAAACAGCGGGGGACAAAGTGGGACACAGCGGGACACAGCAGAGGACACAGCGGGACACAGCAGGAGACACAGCGGGGGACCGAGCGAGGACACAGCGGGACACAGCAGGGGACACAGCGGGATACAGCTGGGGACACAGCGGGACACAGCGGGGACACACCAGGAGACACAGCGGGACACAGCGGTGGACACAGTGGGACACAGCGGGGAACACAGGGAGGACACAGCGGGACCCAGCGGGACACAGCGTCGATACAGCGGGGACACAGCGGGACACAGCGGGGTTCACAGCTGGGGACACAACGGGACACAGCGGGGGACACAGCGAGGACACAGCAGGACACAGTGGGACACAGCGGGGACACAGTGGGAACATAGCGGGACACAGCGGGGTACACAAAGGGACACAGCGGGACACAGCTTGGGACACAGCGGGGACACATCGGGAAACAGCGAGGGACACAGCGGGACACGGGGTGGACTAAGCGCGACTCAGCGGGGGACACAGTGGGGGACACATCGGGGGACACAGCGGGACACACCGGGACACAGCGGGGGACACACGGGGGATATAGCGGGACACAGCGGGACAGAGCGTTGGACACAGCGGGAAACAGCGGGGGACACATCGGGGGACACAGCGGGACACACCGGGACACAGCGGGGGACACAAGGGGGATATAGCGGGACACAGCGGGACACAGCGGGAAACAGTGGGGGACACAGCGGGGGACACAGCGGGACACAGCAGGACACAGCTTGGGACACAGGGGGGATACAGCGGGACACAGCGGGGGACACAGAGGGGTACACAGCAGGACGCAGCGGGGAACACAGCGAGGACACTGCGGGACCCAGTGGGACACAGCGTCGAAACAGCAGGGACACAGCCGGACACAGCGGGGTACACAGGTGGCGACACAACGGGACACAGCTGGGGACACAGCGAGGACACAGCAGAACACAGCGTGGGACACAGCGAGGACACAGATGGTCACAGCGAGACACAGCGGGACACAGCGGATACACAGCAATAGACACAGCGGGACACAGCGGGGGACACAGCGGGACACAGCGGGGAACACAGGGAGGACACAGCAGGACCCAGCGGGACACAGCGTCGATACAGCGGGGACACAGCGGGACGCAGCAGGACACAGCGACGACTCAGAGGGGATTCAGCAGGTGACACAGCTGGGGACAAAGCGGGACACCATGAGACACAGTGTGACACAGCGGGACACAGCGGGGACACTATGGGGACACAGCGGGACAAAGCGGGGCACAAACCGGGACACAGTGGGACACAGCGGGGGACACAGCGGGGACAGCGGAGACAGAGAGGGGACACAGCGAGACACAGCAGTGACACAGCCTGACACAAAGAAGTACACAGCGGGACACAGCAGCACACAGCGGGGACACAGCGGGACACAGTGCGACACAGCAGAGACAGAGCGGGACACAGTAGGACACAGCGGGACACAGCGGGGGACACAGCGGGACACAGCGGGGGACCCATCGAGGACACAGCGGGCCACATCGGGGGACACAGCGAGGACACAGCGGGGGACACAGTGGGGGACACAGCGGTACACAACGGGGACCTCAGCGAGGACTCAGCGGGACACAGCGGAACACAGAGTCAATACAGCGGAGACACAGCGTTACACAGGGTGGTACACAGCTGTGGACACAACGGGACACAGTCGGGGCACAGCGGCACACAGCAGGACACAGTGGAACACAGTGGGGACAAAGCGTGAGACACAGCGGGGGACAGAGCTGGAGACAGCCGGGGACACAGTGGGACACAGCGGGGGACACAGCGGGGGACACAGCGGGACACAATGGCGGACACAGCGGGGACACAGAGGGACACAGCGGGGGACACAGCGAGGACACATTGGTACACAGCGGGGACACAGCGGGACTCAGCGGGGGACACAGCAGTATACAGCGGGACACAGCGGGAAACAGCAGGGGACACAGAGGGGTACACAGCGGGACACAGGGGGGAACACAGCGAGGACACAGCGGGACACAGCGGGGGGACACAGCGAGGACATAGCGGGACAGAGCGCGACACAGCGGGGGGACAAAGCGGGAGAGAGCAGGGGACACAGAGGGGGACTCAGCGGGGGGACACAGCAGGGGACAAAACGGGACACCATGGG
>NW_012294524.1:0-5737 GCF_000151885.1 Dipodomys ordii | reverse complement strand
GGCACTGAGTGGGACACAGACGGGATAAAGCGTGAGACACAGCGGGGGACAGAGCGGGAGACAGCGGGGGACACAGCGAGGACAAAGCGGGACACAGCGGGGACACAGCGGGGACTCAGCTCGGGACACAGCGGGGGACAAAGCAGGACACCACGGAACAAAGCGGGACACAGCGCGAAACAGCGGTGACCCTTCGGGGACACAGCGGGACACAGCGGGGGACAAAGCGGGACACAGAGGGTGACACAGCAGAACACAGTGGGGGACACAGCGAGGACACAATGGGACACAGCAAGACACAGCATCGAAACAGCGGGGACACAGCGGTACAGAGCGGGGTACACAGCTGGGGACACAACGGGACACAGCGGGGGACACAGTGAGGACAGAGTGGGACACAGCAGGACACAGCGGGGACACTGCGGGAACATAGCGGGACACAGCGGGGTACACAGCGGGATACAGCGGGACACAGCTTGGGACACAGCGGGGATACAGCAGGACACAGCGGGGGACACAGCTAGGACACAGCGGGACACAGCGGGACACAATGGGGACACAAAGGGGACTCAGCGGGGGAAAGAGCGGGGGAAAAAGCGGGGACACCATGGGACACAGTGTGACACAGCAGGACACAGAGGGAACACTGCGTCGACACAGCGGGACAAAGCGGGGCACACAGCGGGACACAGCGGGACACAGCGGGAGACACAGCGGGACAAAACGGGACATAGCCGGGGACACAGTAGGACAGAGCAGGGGACACAGTGATGGACAGAGGGGGACACCACGAATAACAGAGCAAGGACACAGCGCGACCCAGCGGGACACAGCCTCGATACAGCGGGATTCACAGCGTTACACAGCGGGTTACACAGCTGGGGACACAAAGGGACACAGTGGTGGACACAGAGGGACACAGCGGGGGACACAGCGAGGACACAGCAGAACAAAGCGTGGGAAACAGCGAGGACACAGCGGGACACAGCGAGACACAGCGAGACACAGTGGGGACACAGCAGTAGACACAGCGAGACACAGCGGGGGACACAGCGGGACACAGCGGGGAACACAGCGAGGACACAGCGGGGACACAGCGGGGACACTGCAGGAACATAGTGGGACACAGCGGGGCACACAGCGGGACACAGCAGGATAAAGCTTGGGACACAGCGGGAACACAGCAGGACACAGCGGGGGACACAGCGAGGACACAGCGGGACACAGCGGGACACAGCGTGGGACAAAGCAGGAGACAGCAGGGGACACAGCGAGGACACAGCGGGACACAGCGGGGTACACAGCGGGACACAGCGGAGGACACAGAAGGGTACACAGCGGGACACAGAGAGAAACACAGCGAGGTCACAGCGGGGGCCAAAGCAGGACAACACGGGACACAGTGTGACACAGTGTGACACAGCGGGACACAGTGGGACACAGCGGGGGAAACAGCGGGGGACAGCTGGGGACAGAGAGGGGACACAGTGGGACACCGGGGGCACACAGTGGGGACACAGCGGGGGACACAGCGGAACACAGCAGGTCACAGCCGGGGACACTGCGGGACACAGCGGGGGACACAGAGGGGTACACAGCGGGACACAGCCGGGAACACAGCGCGGACACAGTGGGACACACCGGGACACAGCGTCAATACAGCGGGGACAGAGCGGGTCACAGCAGGGACACAGCGGGACACAGCGGGGGACACAGTGGGACACAGCAGGGACACAGTGGGACAAAGCGGGACACAGCGGGGGACACAGCGGAACACAGCTTGGGACACAGCGAGGACAAAGCGGGACACAGCGGGACACAGCGGGGACACACCAGGGACACAGCAGGGACACAGTGTCAGACACAGCGTGGGACTCAGCGGGACACAACGGGGAACACAGCTGGGGACACAATGGGACACAGCAGTGGACACAGCAAGGATACAGCGGGACACAGCGGGGACACTGCGGGAACATAGAGGGACACAGAGGGATACCGAGCGGGATACAGCGGGGTCACAGAGTGGTACACAGCGGGACACAGCGGGAAACACACGAGGTCACAGCGGGGGACAAAGCGGGACAACACGGGACACAGTGTGACACAGCGGGACACAGCGGGACACAGCGGGACACAGCGGGGGACACAGCGGGGGACAGAGAGGGGACACAGCGGGACAGAGCGGGGACACAGCTGGAAACAGCGGGATACACAGAGGGACACAGCGGGCACACAGTGGGGATACAGCGGGAGACAGCGGGGACAGAGCAGGACAGAGCATGACACAGCGAGGACACATTGGGCCACAGCGAGGTACACAGCTGGGGACACAACGGGACACAGCGGGGGACACAGCGAGGACACAGCGGGACACAGCGGGACACTGCGGGAACATAGCGGGACACAGCGGGATACACAGCGGGACACAGCGAGGACACAGCGGTGGACACAACGGTGGACACAGCGGGACACAGCGGGGAACACAGCGAGGACACAGCGGGACACAGCGGGAAACACTGCGAGGTCACAGCGGGGGACAAAACGGGACAACACGGGACACAGTGTGACACAGCGGGACACAGCGAGGACACTGCAGGGGCAAAGCGAGACAAAGCGGGCGACACAGCGAGACACAGCGGGGGACACAGCGGGGGCCAGCAGGGGACAGAGAGGGGACACAGAGGGACACAGCGGGGGACACAGAGGGGTACACAGAGGGACACAGCCGGAAACACAGCGCGGACACAGCGGGAAACACCAGGACACAGCGTCAATACAGCGGGGACAGAGAGGGTCACAGCAGGGACACAGCGGGACACAGCGGGACACAGCGGGGGACACAGCGGGACACAGCGGGGACACAGCGGGACACAGCGGGACACAGCGGGGGACACAGTGGAACACAGCGTGGGACACAGCGAGGACACAGCAGGACACAGCGGGACACAGCGGCGACACAGCAGGGACACAGCAGGGACACAGCGGGGACACAGCGGGGGACACAGCGGGACACAACGAGGAACACAGTGAGGACAGAGCGGGACCCAGCAGGACACAGCGTCGATACAGTGGGGACACAGCAGGACACAGCGCGGTACACAGCTGGGGACACAAAGGGACACAACGGGGGACACAGCGAGGACAAGCGGGACACAGCGGGACACAGCGAGGACACTGCGGGAACATAGCGGGACACAGCGGGGACACAGAGGGACACAGCGGGACACAGCTTGGGATACACGGAGGACACAGCTGGACACAGTGGGGGACACATCGAGGACACAGTGGTACAGTGGGGTGCGGGATACAGCGGGGGACAAAGCGGGAGACAGCGGGGGACACAGCGAGGACACAGCGGGACACAGTTGTGACACAGGGGGGACTCAGTGGGGGACACAGCGGGGGACAAAGCAGGACACCACGGGACAGTGTGACACAGCGGGACACAGCGGTGACACTGCACGGACACAGCGGTACAAAGCGGGGGACACAGCGCGGGACAAAGCGGGACACCACGGAACACAGCGGGTCACAGCGGGAAACAGCGGTGACCCTGTGGGGACACAGCGGGACCCAGTGGGGGACACAGCGGGACAAAGCGGGGACTCACCTGGGGACACAGCGAAGGACAAACTGGGACACCACGGGACACAGTGGGACACAGCGGGACGCAGCGGGGACACTGCGGGAACATAGCGGGACACAGCGGGGGACACAGGGGGCACAGCGGGACATAGCAGGGACAGAGCGGGACACAGCGGGACACAGCGGGGGACACAGCGGAACACAGCGGGGGACAGAGCGAGGACACAGCGGGACTCAGCAGGGGACACAGCGAGGACACAGGGGGGGACACAGCAGGGGACACAGCGGGACAAAGCGGGGAACACAGCGTGGACCCAGCGGGACCCAGCGTGACACAGCATCGATACAGCGGGCACACAGCATTACACAGCGTGTTACACAGCTGTGGACATAACGGGACACAGTGGGGGACACAGCGAGGACACAGCTGGACACAGCGGAACACAGCGGGAGACAAAGCGGGACACAGTGGGGGACACAGCGAGGACAGAGAGGTACACAGCGGCGACACAGAGGGGACGCAGCTGGGGACACAGCGTGGGACAAAGTGGGACACCACGGGACACAGTGTTACACAGCGGGACACCGCGGGGACACTGAGGGACACAGGAAGATAAAGCGGGGGACACATCGGGACACAGCGGGCGACAGTGGGGGACAGCGGGGGACACTGCGGCACACAGCGGGGACACAGTGGGACACAGCGGGACACATGTCAGGGGACACAGCAAGGACACAGCGGGGGACACAGCGGGGGACACAGCGGGACACAGCGGGGAACACAGCGAGGACACAGCGGGACACAGCGGGACACAGCGTCGATACAGCGGGGACACAGCGTTACACAGTGTGGTACACAGCTGTGGACTCAACCGGACACAGTGGGGGCACAGCCGGACACAGTGGGACACAGTGGGACACAGCGGGGAAAAAGCGTGAGACACAGCAGGGGACAGAGAGGGTGACAGCAGGGGACACAGCGAGGAAACAGCGGGAAACAGCGGTGACACAGCAGGGACTCAGGGGGTGACACAGCGGGACACAGGGGTGACACAGCGGGACCCAGCGGGACCTAGCATCGATACAGCCGGGACACAGTGGGACACAGTGGGGTACACAGCTGGGGACACAGGGAGGACACAGAAGGACACAGCGGGACACAGCTGGGGACACAGCGGGGACACAGCGGGACACAGCGGAACACAGTGGGAGACAAAGCTGGAGACAGCGGGGGACACAGCGAGGACACAGGGGGACACAGCGGCGACACAGAGGGGACTCAGTGGGGGACACAGCGTGGGACAAAGTGGGACAACACGGGACACAGTGTTAGACAGCGGGACACAGTGGGGACACTGCGGGACACAGCAGGACAAAGCGGGGGACAAAGTGGGACACAGCGGGCCACAGCGGGGGACACAGCGGGGGACAGCGGAGACAGAGAGTGGCCACAGCGAGACACAGCGGTGACACAGCTGGACACAGCGGGGTGCACAGCGGGACTCAGCAGGCACACAGCGGGGACACAGAGTCGATACAGCGGGGGCACAGCGAGACACAGCGGGGAAAACAGGAAGGAAACAGCGGGACCCAGTGGGACACAGAGTCGATACAGCAGGACACAACGGGGTACACAGCTAGGAACACAACGGGACACAGCGGGGCACACAGCGAGGACACAGCGGGAAATAGCGGGACACAGCGGGGGACACAGCGGGACCCAGTGGGAGACCCAGCGAGGACACAGCAGAACACAGCGGGACACACCGCCGATACAGCGGGCACACAGAGTTACACAGCGTGGTACACATCTGTGGACACAACGGGAAACAGTGGGGGCACAGCGGGACACAGCGGGACACAGTGGGACACAGCGGGTACAAAGCGTGAGACACAGCGGGGGACAGAGCTGGAGACAGCGGGGGACACAGCCAGGATATAGCGGGACACAGCATCGATACAGCGGGCACACAGCGTTACACAGCGTGGTACACACTGTGGACACAACGTGACACAGTGGGGGGCACAGCCGGGACACAGCGTTACACAGTGGGACACAGCATGGACAATGCGTGAGACACAGCGGGGTACAGAGAGGGAGACAGCAGGGGACACAGCAAGGGAAACAGTGGGACACAGCGGTGACACAGCG
>NW_012294523.1:0-919 GCF_000151885.1 Dipodomys ordii | reverse complement strand
GGGAAAGCACAGCTGAAGGTGGCAGACAAGCCTATAACCCTAGCTGTGCAGAAAGAGGATATAGGAAGATTGTGAGTTAGAAACCAGCTAGTAAGATCTTATCTCTCTCTATAACCAACAAGGGCTGGGGATAGGACTCCAGTCTCAAGTGGTAGAGAGTTTTCCAGCACACTGAAAATCCTGGGTTCAGTCTCCAATTCTCCAACACCATCCTTCTCCTAAGGAGGAGAAGGAAGGAGGGGAGAAGAGAAAAGAAGAAAGAAAAGGAAGGGGAAGGAGAAGGAGAAGGAGAAGGAGGAGAAGGAGAAGGAGAAGGAGAAGGAGAAGGAGAAGGGAAGGAGAAGGAGAAGGAGAAGGAGAAGGGAAGGGGAAGGAGAAGGAGAAGGAGAAGGAGAAGGAGAAGGAGAAGGGAAGGAGAAGGAGAAGGGAAGGAGAAGGAGAAGGGAAGGGGAAGGGGAAGGGAAAGGGAAGGGGAAGGGGAAGGAGAAAGAGAAAGAGAAGGGGAAGGGGAAGGAGAAAGAGAAAGAGAAGGGAAGGGAAGGGAAGGGAAGGGAGGGGAGGCGCGCTGGTCTGCTAATACGTGAACATGGAATAACTTGTCCAACAAATGGGAATAGTGGAGTGCACCGTGAAGATCCTGGGGTGTGGAGTCAGGGAAATCGACGTTTTCCCTAGATCCAAGAGGAACTGGCTCCTGACTCAGAAGTACGTCACGTGTGTGGACTTGAGTCAGGCCGTTCTCTTTCCTCTACTGAAAAAAGCAATGGTAAGGGGGCCGGGGCATAGGAGGAGGAGCGCAGGCCACGTGGCCTGCTCCCCATCAACAGCAGGGCGTACACACTGGGGGAGGAGGGTCCGAGCCACTAATTCCTGAGGTAAGTGCCCCTTTGGACTTCGGGGGAGCCCATAAGGAGCCCTG